>NW_026963710.1:0-22608 GCF_036588685.1 Mytilus trossulus | reverse complement strand
TGTAGTTTCAGAGTACATGTGGATTTTTTTTTCAGAAGTGACGCAAGAACCATATTAAATTTCAATTTTTCATGAAACATGATTGATTGATCATCATCATGATTGATTGATTACTTGACTGATTGATTGATTGATCATGATTATGATTGATTGATTACTTGATTGATTGATTGATTGATTAGTTGGTTGGTTGGTTGGTTGGTTGGTTAAACACGTTGGATAGGGTCAATTTAAACACGGAAAAAGAAACAAAGAAGATCTTGGACCCTTTATTAAACACATGAGACGGAAACATGATTGGTTGATCATGATCATGATTGATTGATTGATTGATTGATTGATTGAGTGAGTGAGTGAGTGATTGATTGGTTGGTTGGTTGGTTGAACCCTATAAGAAACACATGAGACGGAAACATGATTGATTGATTGATCATGATCATTATTGGTTGATTGATCATGATCATGATTGATTGATTGATTGATTGGTTGGTTGGTTGGTTGGTTGGTTGGTTGAAATTCAAACACACATAAAACTGTTTAAATAATGCCAAAACCACATAATTTGATGACCTTGACCTTTGACCTTGTAACCTTCGTCAAGGTCATTGCTCCACAAGGTCATTGCAAAAGACCCTATGGGTCAAGGACCTTTTGTTTAAGAGTTTTGCCTAAAAATGGCTTTTTAAAAACCATCGATGGGAGTTATGTCCCTTACATGATGGTAAAATCAATATAGTCATAATGTAAAAAAGTTGCCCCTTGAAGTACCAAGCATTTTTCACTGCTTATTTTTTTTGTATCTATAACTGTTCAAGAGTTATAGGGAAATCAAAGACATATGAAAATCTAAAATATGACCTTGACCTTTGACCTTGACCTAATTTTCTAAGTTAGGAATCAGGGGACTCAAATAAAAACATTCCAGGGTTATACGGTTAACGGTTTATGAGTTAAAAAAACATACCGACAAATTTATTCCGTAAAGATAGATAACTCCTATAAAATTTCTTCGAATCGCTTCGATCCAAATACGCCAAAAATTACTGAGGATGTAACTAACAATTTGTAAAATGAATTTTGTCGATATCTTTTTTTGTTACGAAGGAGATGCGCTAACAAGGAAAACAGTGTTTGGGGAGATAACTCCTACAAAGAAAAGTATTCGTTTACGCAGGGTAAATTTCAAAAGCGCATAAACTGTTCGATATCATATACAAAATATCTAAGCGACATATTGCGAAACAAATGTTTATCGCAAGAACAAAATTAGGCGGAAGAAAAAAAAAAAAAAAAAAAAAAAAATAATCAGAAGAAAAACAATAGGTCTTTCCACAGAAAAGTGGAAAGACCTAATAATAATCAGAACAAATACAATAGGACTTTCCACAGAAATGTGGAAAGACCTAATAATATGGAAAAAACTGGAGTTGTCGTTCGTTTTACGTTGAAAGGATCGATAGCACACAACCTACATTCAGTTGTAAGTGAAGGGTTAAAAAAAAAGGGGGGGGGGGGGGCAAAACGGGGTCTCGGGATTTTTTTTTTTTTTTTTTTAAGGGAACAGAATGGTTAAAAAGGTTCTTTACAATATAAATCAATTGCTTTAAAAAAGCAATTGTAGGGGGTCTTTCCCCCTTTAAAATTAATTGAATTGGGGGGGGGGGGGTTTGTTTGTTTGTTTGTTTGTTTGTTTCTGTATGGGGTTTATATTATTGTTACCGGAAAAGGTTCATGTTTAGTTTGGAAAGTTTTTCTTTTATTTTAGGTACAGCGCGCGCGCCACATCACGTGACACGGGTTTATAATAACGAAAAGATAGTCTTTTTATTTCTCTTTAGGTCGGGACGTTGGACAGACAACATCTATAGAGATGGAATGTACACAATGTAATTTCTTTTGTCATTGTAGGAAATTGACATCTTGTTGACAGTTCACGGGCAGTGCATGTTTTGGATTTAATTGATCCGGTGTAACTTTAAAACACATTTATTGATTATTTTCTGATAATGTACATTTTTCAGCACTTGTTTGTAACACAGATTAGTATTTCAATCTCGGAGCGGACATTTTATTGTAGGTTTTTACTGAGATTTACGGACCTAGCCAGCGATTTTTACGGCATTGCCATTTATTTTCTCTAGGAAAATTCTTGAGAGGTAGCTGCACCAAGTTTTTTTATAAACTTTTAGTACATGTATGCACTGCTGACTGCAAATTTTGAGGTCGATTGTACTTGTAGTTTCAGAGTACATGTGGATTTTTTTTTCAGAAGTGACGCAAGAACCATATTAAATTTCAATTTTTCATGAAACATGATTGATTGATCATCATCATGATTGATTGATTACTTGACTGATTGATTGATTGATCATGATTATGATTGATTGATTACTTGATTGATTGATTGATTGATTAGTTGGTTGGTTGGTTGGTTGGTTGGTTAAACACGTTGGATAGGGTCAATTTAAACACGGAAAAAGAAACAAAGAAGATCTTGGACCCTTTATTAAACACATGAGACGGAAACATGATTGGTTGATCATGATCATGATTGATTGATTGATTGATTGATTGATTGAGTGAGTGAGTGAGTGATTGATTGGTTGGTTGGTTGGTTGAACCCTATAAGAAACACATGAGACGGAAACATGATTGATTGATTGATCATGATCATTATTGGTTGATTGATCATGATCATGATTGATTGATTGATTGATTGGTTGGTTGGTTGGTTGGTTGGTTGGTTGAAATTCAAACACACATAAAACTGTTTAAATAATGCCAAAACCACATAATTTGATGACCTTGACCTTTGACCTTGTAACCTTCGTCAAGGTCATTGCTCCACAAGGTCATTGCAAAAGACCCTATGGGTCAAGGACCTTTTGTTTAAGAGTTTTGCCTAAAAATGGCTTTTTAAAAACCATCGATGGGAGTTATGTCCCTTACATGATGGTAAAATCAATATAGTCATAATGTAAAAAAGTTGCCCCTTGAAGTACCAAGCATTTTTCACTGCTTATTTTTTTTGTATCTATAACTGTTCAAGAGTTATAGGGAAATCAAAGACATATGAAAATCTAAAATATGACCTTGACCTTTGACCTTGACCTAATTTTCTAAGTTAGGAATCAGGGGACTCAAATAAAAACATTCCAGGGTTATACGGTTAACGGTTTATGAGTTAAAAAAACATACCGACAAATTTATTCCGTAAAGATAGATAACTCCTATAAAATTTCTTCGAATCGCTTCGATCCAAATACGCCAAAAATTACTGAGGATGTAACTAACAATTTGTAAAATGAATTTTGTCGATATCTTTTTTTGTTACGAAGGAGATGCGCTAACAAGGAAAACAGTGTTTGGGGAGATAACTCCTACAAAGAAAAGTATTCGTTTACGCAGGGTAAATTTCAAAAGCGCATAAACTGTTCGATATCATATACAAAATATCTAAGCGACATATTGCGAAACAAATGTTTATCGCAAGAACAAAATTAGGCGGAAGAAAAAAAAAAAAAAAAAAAAAAAAATAATCAGAAGAAAAACAATAGGTCTTTCCACAGAAAAGTGGAAAGACCTAATAATAATCAGAACAAATACAATAGGACTTTCCACAGAAATGTGGAAAGACCTAATAATATGGAAAAAACTGGAGTTGTCGTTCGTTTTACGTTGAAAGGATCGATAGCACACAACCTACATTCAGTTGTAAGTGAAGGGTTAAAAAAAAAGGGGGGGGGGGGGCAAAACGGGGTCTCGGGATTTTTTTTTTTTTTTTTTTAAGGGAACAGAATGGTTAAAAAGGTTCTTTACAATATAAATCAATTGCTTTAAAAAAGCAATTGTAGGGGGTCTTTCCCCCTTTAAAATTAATTGAATTGGGGGGGGGGGGGGTTTGTTTGTTTGTTTGTTTGTTTGTTTCTGTATGGGGTTTATATTATTGTTACCGGAAAAGGTTCATGTTTAGTTTGGAAAGTTTTTCTTTTATTTTAGGTACAGCGCGCGCGCCACATCACGTGACACGGGTTTATAATAACGAAAAGATAGTCTTTTTATTTCTCTTTAGGTCGGGACGTTGGACAGACAACATCTATAGAGATGGAATGTACACAATGTAATTTCTTTTGTCATTGTAGGAAATTGACATCTTGTTGACAGTTCACGGGCAGTGCATGTTTTGGATTTAATTGATCCGGTGTAACTTTAAAACACATTTATTGATTATTTTCTGATAATGTACATTTTTCAGCACTTGTTTGTAACACAGATTAGTATTTCAATCTCGGAGCGGACATTTTATTGTAGGTTTTTACTGAGATTTACGGACCTAGCCAGCGATTTTTACGGCATTGCCATTTATTTTCTCTAGGAAAATTCTTGAGAGGTAGCTGCACCAAGTTTTTTTATAAACTTTTAGTACATGTATGCACTGCTGACTGCAAATTTTGAGGTCGATTGTACTTGTAGTTTCAGAGTACATGTGGATTTTTTTTTCAGAAGTGACGCAAGAACCATATTAAATTTCAATTTTTCATGAAACATGATTGATTGATCATCATCATGATTGATTGATTACTTGACTGATTGATTGATTGATCATGATTATGATTGATTGATTACTTGATTGATTGATTGATTGATTAGTTGGTTGGTTGGTTGGTTGGTTGGTTAAACACGTTGGATAGGGTCAATTTAAACACGGAAAAAGAAACAAAGAAGATCTTGGACCCTTTATTAAACACATGAGACGGAAACATGATTGGTTGATCATGATCATGATTGATTGATTGATTGATTGATTGATTGAGTGAGTGAGTGAGTGATTGATTGGTTGGTTGGTTGGTTGAACCCTATAAGAAACACATGAGACGGAAACATGATTGATTGATTGATCATGATCATTATTGGTTGATTGATCATGATCATGATTGATTGATTGATTGATTGGTTGGTTGGTTGGTTGGTTGGTTGGTTGAAATTCAAACACACATAAAACTGTTTAAATAATGCCAAAACCACATAATTTGATGACCTTGACCTTTGACCTTGTAACCTTCGTCAAGGTCATTGCTCCACAAGGTCATTGCAAAAGACCCTATGGGTCAAGGACCTTTTGTTTAAGAGTTTTGCCTAAAAATGGCTTTTTAAAAACCATCGATGGGAGTTATGTCCCTTACATGATGGTAAAATCAATATAGTCATAATGTAAAAAAGTTGCCCCTTGAAGTACCAAGCATTTTTCACTGCTTATTTTTTTTGTATCTATAACTGTTCAAGAGTTATAGGGAAATCAAAGACATATGAAAATCTAAAATATGACCTTGACCTTTGACCTTGACCTAATTTTCTAAGTTAGGAATCAGGGGACTCAAATAAAAACATTCCAGGGTTATACGGTTAACGGTTTATGAGTTAAAAAAACATACCGACAAATTTATTCCGTAAAGATAGATAACTCCTATAAAATTTCTTCGAATCGCTTCGATCCAAATACGCCAAAAATTACTGAGGATGTAACTAACAATTTGTAAAATGAATTTTGTCGATATCTTTTTTTGTTACGAAGGAGATGCGCTAACAAGGAAAACAGTGTTTGGGGAGATAACTCCTACAAAGAAAAGTATTCGTTTACGCAGGGTAAATTTCAAAAGCGCATAAACTGTTCGATATCATATACAAAATATCTAAGCGACATATTGCGAAACAAATGTTTATCGCAAGAACAAAATTAGGCGGAAGAAAAAAAAAAAAAAAAAAAAAAAAATAATCAGAAGAAAAACAATAGGTCTTTCCACAGAAAAGTGGAAAGACCTAATAATAATCAGAACAAATACAATAGGACTTTCCACAGAAATGTGGAAAGACCTAATAATATGGAAAAAACTGGAGTTGTCGTTCGTTTTACGTTGAAAGGATCGATAGCACACAACCTACATTCAGTTGTAAGTGAAGGGTTAAAAAAAAAGGGGGGGGGGGGGCAAAACGGGGTCTCGGGATTTTTTTTTTTTTTTTTTTAAGGGAACAGAATGGTTAAAAAGGTTCTTTACAATATAAATCAATTGCTTTAAAAAAGCAATTGTAGGGGGTCTTTCCCCCTTTAAAATTAATTGAATTGGGGGGGGGGGGGGGGGGTTTGTTTGTTTGTTTGTTTGTTTGTTTCTGTATGGGGTTTATATTATTGTTACCGGAAAAGGTTCATGTTTAGTTTGGAAAGTTTTTCTTTTATTTTAGGTACAGCGCGCGCGCCACATCACGTGACACGGGTTTATAATAACGAAAAGATAGTCTTTTTATTTCTCTTTAGGTCGGGACGTTGGACAGACAACATCTATAGAGATGGAATGTACACAATGTAATTTCTTTTGTCATTGTAGGAAATTGACATCTTGTTGACAGTTCACGGGCAGTGCATGTTTTGGATTTAATTGATCCGGTGTAACTTTAAAACACATTTATTGATTATTTTCTGATAATGTACATTTTTCAGCACTTGTTTGTAACACAGATTAGTATTTCAATCTCGGAGCGGACATTTTATTGTAGGTTTTTACTGAGATTTACGGACCTAGCCAGCGATTTTTACGGCATTGCCATTTATTTTCTCTAGGAAAATTCTTGAGAGGTAGCTGCACCAAGTTTTTTTATAAACTTTTAGTACATGTATGCACTGCTGACTGCAAATTTTGAGGTCGATTGTACTTGTAGTTTCAGAGTACATGTGGATTTTTTTTTCAGAAGTGACGCAAGAACCATATTAAATTTCAATTTTTCATGAAACATGATTGATTGATCATCATCATGATTGATTGATTACTTGACTGATTGATTGATTGATCATGATTATGATTGATTGATTACTTGATTGATTGATTGATTGATTAGTTGGTTGGTTGGTTGGTTGGTTGGTTAAACACGTTGGATAGGGTCAATTTAAACACGGAAAAAGAAACAAAGAAGATCTTGGACCCTTTATTAAACACATGAGACGGAAACATGATTGGTTGATCATGATCATGATTGATTGATTGATTGATTGATTGATTGAGTGAGTGAGTGAGTGATTGATTGGTTGGTTGGTTGGTTGAACCCTATAAGAAACACATGAGACGGAAACATGATTGATTGATTGATCATGATCATTATTGGTTGATTGATCATGATCATGATTGATTGATTGATTGATTGGTTGGTTGGTTGGTTGGTTGGTTGGTTGAAATTCAAACACACATAAAACTGTTTAAATAATGCCAAAACCACATAATTTGATGACCTTGACCTTTGACCTTGTAACCTTCGTCAAGGTCATTGCTCCACAAGGTCATTGCAAAAGACCCTATGGGTCAAGGACCTTTTGTTTAAGAGTTTTGCCTAAAAATGGCTTTTTAAAAACCATCGATGGGAGTTATGTCCCTTACATGATGGTAAAATCAATATAGTCATAATGTAAAAAAGTTGCCCCTTGAAGTACCAAGCATTTTTCACTGCTTATTTTTTTTGTATCTATAACTGTTCAAGAGTTATAGGGAAATCAAAGACATATGAAAATCTAAAATATGACCTTGACCTTTGACCTTGACCTAATTTTCTAAGTTAGGAATCAGGGGACTCAAATAAAAACATTCCAGGGTTATACGGTTAACGGTTTATGAGTTAAAAAAACATACCGACAAATTTATTCCGTAAAGATAGATAACTCCTATAAAATTTCTTCGAATCGCTTCGATCCAAATACGCCAAAAATTACTGAGGATGTAACTAACAATTTGTAAAATGAATTTTGTCGATATCTTTTTTTGTTACGAAGGAGATGCGCTAACAAGGAAAACAGTGTTTGGGGAGATAACTCCTACAAAGAAAAGTATTCGTTTACGCAGGGTAAATTTCAAAAGCGCATAAACTGTTCGATATCATATACAAAATATCTAAGCGACATATTGCGAAACAAATGTTTATCGCAAGAACAAAATTAGGCGGAAGAAAAAAAAAAAAAAAAAAAAAAAAATAATCAGAAGAAAAACAATAGGTCTTTCCACAGAAAAGTGGAAAGACCTAATAATAATCAGAACAAATACAATAGGACTTTCCACAGAAATGTGGAAAGACCTAATAATATGGAAAAAACTGGAGTTGTCGTTCGTTTTACGTTGAAAGGATCGATAGCACACAACCTACATTCAGTTGTAAGTGAAGGGTTAAAAAAAAAGGGGGGGGGGGGCAAAACGGGGTCTCGGGATTTTTTTTTTTTTTTTTTTAAGGGAACAGAATGGTTAAAAAGGTTCTTTACAATATAAATCAATTGCTTTAAAAAAGCAATTGTAGGGGGTCTTTCCCCCTTTAAAATTAATTGAATTGGGGGGGGGGGGGGGGGGTTTGTTTGTTTGTTTGTTTGTTTGTTTCTGTATGGGGTTTATATTATTGTTACCGGAAAAGGTTCATGTTTAGTTTGGAAAGTTTTTCTTTTATTTTAGGTACAGCGCGCGCGCCACATCACGTGACACGGGTTTATAATAACGAAAAGATAGTCTTTTTATTTCTCTTTAGGTCGGGACGTTGGACAGACAACATCTATAGAGATGGAATGTACACAATGTAATTTCTTTTGTCATTGTAGGAAATTGACATCTTGTTGACAGTTCACGGGCAGTGCATGTTTTGGATTTAATTGATCCGGTGTAACTTTAAAACACATTTATTGATTATTTTCTGATAATGTACATTTTTCAGCACTTGTTTGTAACACAGATTAGTATTTCAATCTCGGAGCGGACATTTTATTGTAGGTTTTTACTGAGATTTACGGACCTAGCCAGCGATTTTTACGGCATTGCCATTTATTTTCTCTAGGAAAATTCTTGAGAGGTAGCTGCACCAAGTTTTTTTATAAACTTTTAGTACATGTATGCACTGCTGACTGCAAATTTTGAGGTCGATTGTACTTGTAGTTTCAGAGTACATGTGGATTTTTTTTTCAGAAGTGACGCAAGAACCATATTAAATTTCAATTTTTCATGAAACATGATTGATTGATCATCATCATGATTGATTGATTACTTGACTGATTGATTGATTGATCATGATTATGATTGATTGATTACTTGATTGATTGATTGATTGATTAGTTGGTTGGTTGGTTGGTTGGTTGGTTAAACACGTTGGATAGGGTCAATTTAAACACGGAAAAAGAAACAAAGAAGATCTTGGACCCTTTATTAAACACATGAGACGGAAACATGATTGGTTGATCATGATCATGATTGATTGATTGATTGATTGATTGATTGAGTGAGTGAGTGAGTGATTGATTGGTTGGTTGGTTGGTTGAACCCTATAAGAAACACATGAGACGGAAACATGATTGATTGATTGATCATGATCATTATTGGTTGATTGATCATGATCATGATTGATTGATTGATTGATTGGTTGGTTGGTTGGTTGGTTGGTTGGTTGAAATTCAAACACACATAAAACTGTTTAAATAATGCCAAAACCACATAATTTGATGACCTTGACCTTTGACCTTGTAACCTTCGTCAAGGTCATTGCTCCACAAGGTCATTGCAAAAGACCCTATGGGTCAAGGACCTTTTGTTTAAGAGTTTTGCCTAAAAATGGCTTTTTAAAAACCATCGATGGGAGTTATGTCCCTTACATGATGGTAAAATCAATATAGTCATAATGTAAAAAAGTTGCCCCTTGAAGTACCAAGCATTTTTCACTGCTTATTTTTTTTGTATCTATAACTGTTCAAGAGTTATAGGGAAATCAAAGACATATGAAAATCTAAAATATGACCTTGACCTTTGACCTTGACCTAATTTTCTAAGTTAGGAATCAGGGGACTCAAATAAAAACATTCCAGGGTTATACGGTTAACGGTTTATGAGTTAAAAAAACATACCGACAAATTTATTCCGTAAAGATAGATAACTCCTATAAAATTTCTTCGAATCGCTTCGATCCAAATACGCCAAAAATTACTGAGGATGTAACTAACAATTTGTAAAATGAATTTTGTCGATATCTTTTTTTGTTACGAAGGAGATGCGCTAACAAGGAAAACAGTGTTTGGGGAGATAACTCCTACAAAGAAAAGTATTCGTTTACGCAGGGTAAATTTCAAAAGCGCATAAACTGTTCGATATCATATACAAAATATCTAAGCGACATATTGCGAAACAAATGTTTATCGCAAGAACAAAATTAGGCGGAAGAAAAAAAAAAAAAAAAAAAAAAAAATAATCAGAAGAAAAACAATAGGTCTTTCCACAGAAAAGTGGAAAGACCTAATAATAATCAGAACAAATACAATAGGACTTTCCACAGAAATGTGGAAAGACCTAATAATATGGAAAAAACTGGAGTTGTCGTTCGTTTTACGTTGAAAGGATCGATAGCACACAACCTACATTCAGTTGTAAGTGAAGGGTTAAAAAAAAAGGGGGGGGGGGGGGCAAAACGGGGTCTCGGGATTTTTTTTTTTTTTTTTTTAAGGGAACAGAATGGTTAAAAAGGTTCTTTACAATATAAATCAATTGCTTTAAAAAAGCAATTGTAGGGGGTCTTTCCCCCTTTAAAATTAATTGAATTGGGGGGGGGGGGGGTTTGTTTGTTTGTTTGTTTGTTTGTTTCTGTATGGGGTTTATATTATTGTTACCGGAAAAGGTTCATGTTTAGTTTGGAAAGTTTTTCTTTTATTTTAGGTACAGCGCGCGCGCCACATCACGTGACACGGGTTTATAATAACGAAAAGATAGTCTTTTTATTTCTCTTTAGGTCGGGACGTTGGACAGACAACATCTATAGAGATGGAATGTACACAATGTAATTTCTTTTGTCATTGTAGGAAATTGACATCTTGTTGACAGTTCACGGGCAGTGCATGTTTTGGATTTAATTGATCCGGTGTAACTTTAAAACACATTTATTGATTATTTTCTGATAATGTACATTTTTCAGCACTTGTTTGTAACACAGATTAGTATTTCAATCTCGGAGCGGACATTTTATTGTAGGTTTTTACTGAGATTTACGGACCTAGCCAGCGATTTTTACGGCATTGCCATTTATTTTCTCTAGGAAAATTCTTGAGAGGTAGCTGCACCAAGTTTTTTTATAAACTTTTAGTACATGTATGCACTGCTGACTGCAAATTTTGAGGTCGATTGTACTTGTAGTTTCAGAGTACATGTGGATTTTTTTTTCAGAAGTGACGCAAGAACCATATTAAATTTCAATTTTTCATGAAACATGATTGATTGATCATCATCATGATTGATTGATTACTTGACTGATTGATTGATTGATCATGATTATGATTGATTGATTACTTGATTGATTGATTGATTGATTGATTAGTTGGTTGGTTGGTTGGTTGGTTGGTTAAACACGTTGGATAGGGTCAATTTAAACACGGAAAAAGAAACAAAGAAGATCTTGGACCCTTTATTAAACACATGAGACGGAAACATGATTGGTTGATCATGATCATGATTGATTGATTGATTGATTGATTGATTGAGTGAGTGAGTGAGTGATTGATTGGTTGGTTGGTTGGTTGAACCCTATAAGAAACACATGAGACGGAAACATGATTGATTGATTGATCATGATCATTATTGGTTGATTGATCATGATCATGATTGATTGATTGATTGATTGGTTGGTTGGTTGGTTGGTTGGTTGGTTGAAATTCAAACACACATAAAACTGTTTAAATAATGCCAAAACCACATAATTTGATGACCTTGACCTTTGACCTTGTAACCTTCGTCAAGGTCATTGCTCCACAAGGTCATTGCAAAAGACCCTATGGGTCAAGGACCTTTTGTTTAAGAGTTTTGCCTAAAAATGGCTTTTTAAAAACCATCGATGGGAGTTATGTCCCTTACATGATGGTAAAATCAATATAGTCATAATGTAAAAAAGTTGCCCCTTGAAGTACCAAGCATTTTTCACTGCTTATTTTTTTTGTATCTATAACTGTTCAAGAGTTATAGGGAAATCAAAGACATATGAAAATCTAAAATATGACCTTGACCTTTGACCTTGACCTAATTTTCTAAGTTAGGAATCAGGGGACTCAAATAAAAACATTCCAGGGTTATACGGTTAACGGTTTATGAGTTAAAAAAACATACCGACAAATTTATTCCGTAAAGATAGATAACTCCTATAAAATTTCTTCGAATCGCTTCGATCCAAATACGCCAAAAATTACTGAGGATGTAACTAACAATTTGTAAAATGAATTTTGTCGATATCTTTTTTTGTTACGAAGGAGATGCGCTAACAAGGAAAACAGTGTTTGGGGAGATAACTCCTACAAAGAAAAGTATTCGTTTACGCAGGGTAAATTTCAAAAGCGCATAAACTGTTCGATATCATATACAAAATATCTAAGCGACATATTGCGAAACAAATGTTTATCGCAAGAACAAAATTAGGCGGAAGAAAAAAAAAAAAAAAAAAAAAAAAATAATCAGAAGAAAAACAATAGGTCTTTCCACAGAAAAGTGGAAAGACCTAATAATAATCAGAACAAATACAATAGGACTTTCCACAGAAATGTGGAAAGACCTAATAATATGGAAAAAACTGGAGTTGTCGTTCGTTTTACGTTGAAAGGATCGATAGCACACAACCTACATTCAGTTGTAAGTGAAGGGTTAAAAAAAAAGGGGGGGGGGGGGGCAAAACGGGGTCTCGGGATTTTTTTTTTTTTTTTTTTAAGGGAACAGAATGGTTAAAAAGGTTCTTTACAATATAAATCAATTGCTTTAAAAAAGCAATTGTAGGGGGTCTTTCCCCCTTTAAAATTAATTGAATTGGGGGGGGGGGGGGGGGGGGTTTGTTTGTTTGTTTGTTTGTTTGTTTCTGTATGGGGTTTATATTATTGTTACCGGAAAAGGTTCATGTTTAGTTTGGAAAGTTTTTCTTTTATTTTAGGTACAGCGCGCGCGCCACATCACGTGACACGGGTTTATAATAACGAAAAGATAGTCTTTTTATTTCTCTTTAGGTCGGGACGTTGGACAGACAACATCTATAGAGATGGAATGTACACAATGTAATTTCTTTTGTCATTGTAGGAAATTGACATCTTGTTGACAGTTCACGGGCAGTGCATGTTTTGGATTTAATTGATCCGGTGTAACTTTAAAACACATTTATTGATTATTTTCTGATAATGTACATTTTTCAGCACTTGTTTGTAACACAGATTAGTATTTCAATCTCGGAGCGGACATTTTATTGTAGGTTTTTACTGAGATTTACGGACCTAGCCAGCGATTTTTACGGCATTGCCATTTATTTTCTCTAGGAAAATTCTTGAGAGGTAGCTGCACCAAGTTTTTTTATAAACTTTTAGTACATGTATGCACTGCTGACTGCAAATTTTGAGGTCGATTGTACTTGTAGTTTCAGAGTACATGTGGATTTTTTTTTCAGAAGTGACGCAAGAACCATATTAAATTTCAATTTTTCATGAAACATGATTGATTGATCATCATCATGATTGATTGATTACTTGACTGATTGATTGATTGATCATGATTATGATTGATTGATTACTTGATTGATTGATTGATTGATTAGTTGGTTGGTTGGTTGGTTGGTTGGTTAAACACGTTGGATAGGGTCAATTTAAACACGGAAAAAGAAACAAAGAAGATCTTGGACCCTTTATTAAACACATGAGACGGAAACATGATTGGTTGATCATGATCATGATTGATTGATTGATTGATTGATTGATTGAGTGAGTGAGTGAGTGATTGATTGGTTGGTTGGTTGGTTGAACCCTATAAGAAACACATGAGACGGAAACATGATTGATTGATTGATCATGATCATTATTGGTTGATTGATCATGATCATGATTGATTGATTGATTGATTGGTTGGTTGGTTGGTTGGTTGGTTGGTTGAAATTCAAACACACATAAAACTGTTTAAATAATGCCAAAACCACATAATTTGATGACCTTGACCTTTGACCTTGTAACCTTCGTCAAGGTCATTGCTCCACAAGGTCATTGCAAAAGACCCTATGGGTCAAGGACCTTTTGTTTAAGAGTTTTGCCTAAAAATGGCTTTTTAAAAACCATCGATGGGAGTTATGTCCCTTACATGATGGTAAAATCAATATAGTCATAATGTAAAAAAGTTGCCCCTTGAAGTACCAAGCATTTTTCACTGCTTATTTTTTTTGTATCTATAACTGTTCAAGAGTTATAGGGAAATCAAAGACATATGAAAATCTAAAATATGACCTTGACCTTTGACCTTGACCTAATTTTCTAAGTTAGGAATCAGGGGACTCAAATAAAAACATTCCAGGGTTATACGGTTAACGGTTTATGAGTTAAAAAAACATACCGACAAATTTATTCCGTAAAGATAGATAACTCCTATAAAATTTCTTCGAATCGCTTCGATCCAAATACGCCAAAAATTACTGAGGATGTAACTAACAATTTGTAAAATGAATTTTGTCGATATCTTTTTTTGTTACGAAGGAGATGCGCTAACAAGGAAAACAGTGTTTGGGGAGATAACTCCTACAAAGAAAAGTATTCGTTTACGCAGGGTAAATTTCAAAAGCGCATAAACTGTTCGATATCATATACAAAATATCTAAGCGACATATTGCGAAACAAATGTTTATCGCAAGAACAAAATTAGGCGGAAGAAAAAAAAAAAAAAAAAAAAAAAAATAATCAGAAGAAAAACAATAGGTCTTTCCACAGAAAAGTGGAAAGACCTAATAATAATCAGAACAAATACAATAGGACTTTCCACAGAAATGTGGAAAGACCTAATAATATGGAAAAAACTGGAGTTGTCGTTCGTTTTACGTTGAAAGGATCGATAGCACACAACCTACATTCAGTTGTAAGTGAAGGGTTAAAAAAAAAGGGGGGGGGGGGGCAAAACGGGGTCTCGGGATTTTTTTTTTTTTTTTTTTAAGGGAACAGAATGGTTAAAAAGGTTCTTTACAATATAAATCAATTGCTTTAAAAAAGCAATTGTAGGGGGTCTTTCCCCCTTTAAAATTAATTGAATTGGGGGGGGGGGGGGTTTGTTTGTTTGTTTGTTTGTTTGTTTCTGTATGGGGTTTATATTATTGTTACCGGAAAAGGTTCATGTTTAGTTTGGAAAGTTTTTCTTTTATTTTAGGTACAGCGCGCGCGCCACATCACGTGACACGGGTTTATAATAACGAAAAGATAGTCTTTTTATTTCTCTTTAGGTCGGGACGTTGGACAGACAACATCTATAGAGATGGAATGTACACAATGTAATTTCTTTTGTCATTGTAGGAAATTGACATCTTGTTGACAGTTCACGGGCAGTGCATGTTTTGGATTTAATTGATCCGGTGTAACTTTAAAACACATTTATTGATTATTTTCTGATAATGTACATTTTTCAGCACTTGTTTGTAACACAGATTAGTATTTCAATCTCGGAGCGGACATTTTATTGTAGGTTTTTACTGAGATTTACGGACCTAGCCAGCGATTTTTACGGCATTGCCATTTATTTTCTCTAGGAAAATTCTTGAGAGGTAGCTGCACCAAGTTTTTTTATAAACTTTTAGTACATGTATGCACTGCTGACTGCAAATTTTGAGGTCGATTGTACTTGTAGTTTCAGAGTACATGTGGATTTTTTTTTCAGAAGTGACGCAAGAACCATATTAAATTTCAATTTTTCATGAAACATGATTGATTGATCATCATCATGATTGATTGATTACTTGACTGATTGATTGATTGATCATGATTATGATTGATTGATTACTTGATTGATTGATTGATTGATTAGTTGGTTGGTTGGTTGGTTGGTTGGTTAAACACGTTGGATAGGGTCAATTTAAACACGGAAAAAGAAACAAAGAAGATCTTGGACCCTTTATTAAACACATGAGACGGAAACATGATTGGTTGATCATGATCATGATTGATTGATTGATTGATTGATTGATTGAGTGAGTGAGTGAGTGATTGATTGGTTGGTTGGTTGGTTGAACCCTATAAGAAACACATGAGACGGAAACATGATTGATTGATTGATCATGATCATTATTGGTTGATTGATCATGATCATGATTGATTGATTGATTGATTGGTTGGTTGGTTGGTTGGTTGGTTGGTTGAAATTCAAACACACATAAAACTGTTTAAATAATGCCAAAACCACATAATTTGATGACCTTGACCTTTGACCTTGTAACCTTCGTCAAGGTCATTGCTCCACAAGGTCATTGCAAAAGACCCTATGGGTCAAGGACCTTTTGTTTAAGAGTTTTGCCTAAAAATGGCTTTTTAAAAACCATCGATGGGAGTTATGTCCCTTACATGATGGTAAAATCAATATAGTCATAATGTAAAAAAGTTGCCCCTTGAAGTACCAAGCATTTTTCACTGCTTATTTTTTTTGTATCTATAACTGTTCAAGAGTTATAGGGAAATCAAAGACATATGAAAATCTAAAATATGACCTTGACCTTTGACCTTGACCTAATTTTCTAAGTTAGGAATCAGGGGACTCAAATAAAAACATTCCAGGGTTATACGGTTAACGGTTTATGAGTTAAAAAAACATACCGACAAATTTATTCCGTAAAGATAGATAACTCCTATAAAATTTCTTCGAATCGCTTCGATCCAAATACGCCAAAAATTACTGAGGATGTAACTAACAATTTGTAAAATGAATTTTGTCGATATCTTTTTTTGTTACGAAGGAGATGCGCTAACAAGGAAAACAGTGTTTGGGGAGATAACTCCTACAAAGAAAAGTATTCGTTTACGCAGGGTAAATTTCAAAAGCGCATAAACTGTTCGATATCATATACAAAATATCTAAGCGACATATTGCGAAACAAATGTTTATCGCAAGAACAAAATTAGGCGGAAGAAAAAAAAAAAAAAAAAAAAAAAAATAATCAGAAGAAAAACAATAGGTCTTTCCACAGAAAAGTGGAAAGACCTAATAATAATCAGAACAAATACAATAGGACTTTCCACAGAAATGTGGAAAGACCTAATAATATGGAAAAAACTGGAGTTGTCGTTCGTTTTACGTTGAAAGGATCGATAGCACACAACCTACATTCAGTTGTAAGTGAAGGGTTAAAAAAAAAGGGGGGGGGGGGGCAAAACGGGGTCTCGGGATTTTTTTTTTTTTTTTTTTTAAGGGAACAGAATGGTTAAAAAGGTTCTTTACAATATAAATCAATTGCTTTAAAAAAGCAATTGTAGGGGGTCTTTCCCCTTTAAAATTAATTGAATTGGGGGGGGGGGGGGGGTTTGTTTGTTTGTTTGTTTGTTTGTTTCTGTATGGGGTTTATATTATTGTTACCGGAAAAGGTTCATGTTTAGTTTGGAAAGTTTTTCTTTTATTTTAGGTACAGCGCGCGCGCCACATCACGTGACACGGGTTTATAATAACGAAAAGATAGTCTTTTTATTTCTCTTTAGGTCGGGACGTTGGACAGACAACATCTATAGAGATGGAATGTACACAATGTAATTTCTTTTGTCATTGTAGGAAATTGACATCTTGTTGACAGTTCACGGGCAGTGCATGTTTTGGATTTAATTGATCCGGTGTAACTTTAAAACACATTTATTGATTATTTTCTGATAATGTACATTTTTCAGCACTTGTTTGTAACACAGATTAGTATTTCAATCTCGGAGCGGACATTTTATTGTAGGTTTTTACTGAGATTTACGGACCTAGCCAGCGATTTTTACGGCATTGCCATTTATTTTCTCTAGGAAAATTCTTGAGAGGTAGCTGCACCAAGTTTTTTTATAAACTTTTAGTACATGTATGCACTGCTGACTGCAAATTTTGAGGTCGATTGTACTTGTAGTTTCAGAGTACATGTGGATTTTTTTTTCAGAAGTGACGCAAGAACCATATTAAATTTCAATTTTTCATGAAACATGATTGATTGATCATCATCATGATTGATTGATTACTTGACTGATTGATTGATTGATCATGATTATGATTGATTGATTACTTGATTGATTGATTGATTGATTAGTTGGTTGGTTGGTTGGTTGGTTGGTTAAACACGTTGGATAGGGTCAATTTAAACACGGAAAAAGAAACAAAGAAGATCTTGGACCCTTTATTAAACACATGAGACGGAAACATGATTGGTTGATCATGATCATGATTGATTGATTGATTGATTGATTGATTGAGTGAGTGAGTGAGTGATTGATTGGTTGGTTGGTTGGTTGAACCCTATAAGAAACACATGAGACGGAAACATGATTGATTGATTGATCATGATCATTATTGGTTGATTGATCATGATCATGATTGATTGATTGATTGATTGGTTGGTTGGTTGGTTGGTTGGTTGGTTGAAATTCAAACACACATAAAACTGTTTAAATAATGCCAAAACCACATAATTTGATGACCTTGACCTTTGACCTTGTAACCTTCGTCAAGGTCATTGCTCCACAAGGTCATTGCAAAAGACCCTATGGGTCAAGGACCTTTTGTTTAAGAGTTTTGCCTAAAAATGGCTTTTTAAAAACCATCGATGGGAGTTATGTCCCTTACATGATGGTAAAATCAATATAGTCATAATGTAAAAAAGTTGCCCCTTGAAGTACCAAGCATTTTTCACTGCTTATTTTTTTTGTATCTATAACTGTTCAAGAGTTATAGGGAAATCAAAGACATATGAAAATCTAAAATATGACCTTGACCTTTGACCTTGACCTAATTTTCTAAGTTAGGAATCAGGGGACTCAAATAAAAACATTCCAGGGTTATACGGTTAACGGTTTATGAGTTAAAAAAACATACCGACAAATTTATTCCGTAAAGATAGATAACTCCTATAAAATTTCTTCGAATCGCTTCGATCCAAATACGCCAAAAATTACTGAGGATGTAACTAACAATTTGTAAAATGAATTTTGTCGATATCTTTTTTTGTTACGAAGGAGATGCGCTAACAAGGAAAACAGTGTTTGGGGAGATAACTCCTACAAAGAAAAGTATTCGTTTACGCAGGGTAAATTTCAAAAGCGCATAAACTGTTCGATATCATATACAAAATATCTAAGCGACATATTGCGAAACAAATGTTTATCGCAAGAACAAAATTAGGCGGAAGAAAAAAAAAAAAAAAAAAAAAAAAAATAATCAGAAGAAAAACAATAGGTCTTTCCACAGAAAAGTGGAAAGACCTAATAATAATCAGAACAAATACAATAGGACTTTCCACAGAAATGTGGAAAGACCTAATAATATGGAAAAAACTGGAGTTGTCGTTCGTTTTACGTTGAAAGGATCGATAGCACACAACCTACATTCAGTTGTAAGTGAAGGGTTAAAAAAAAAGGGGGGGGGGGGGGCAAAACGGGGTCTCGGGATTTTTTTTTTTTTTTTTTTAAGGGAACAGAATGGTTAAAAAGGTTCTTTACAATATAAATCAATTGCTTTAAAAAAGCAATTGTAGGGGGTCTTTCCCCCTTTAAAATTAATTGAATTGGGGGGGGGGGGGGTTTGTTTGTTTGTTTGTTTGTTTGTTTCTGTATGGGGTTTATATTATTGTTACCGGAAAAGGTTCATGTTTAGTTTGGAAAGTTTTTCTTTTATTTTAGGTACAGCGCGCGCGCCACATCACGTGACACGGGTTTATAATAACGAAAAGATAGTCTTTTTATTTCTCTTTAGGTCGGGACGTTGGACAGACAACATCTATAGAGATGGAATGTACACAATGTAATTTCTTTTGTCATTGTAGGAAATTGACATCTGTTGACAGTTCACGGGCAGTGCATGTTTTGGATTTAATTGATCCGGTGTAACTTTAAAACACATTTATTGATTATTTTCTGATAATGTACATTTTTCAGCACTTGTTTGTAACACAGATTAGTATTTCAATCTCGGAGCGGACATTTTATTGTAGGTTTTTACTGAGATTTACGGACCTAGCAGCGATTTTTACGGCATTGCCATTTATTTTCTCTAGAAAATTCTTGAGAGGTAGCTGCACCAAGTTTTTTTATAAACTTTTAGTACATGTATGCACTGCTGACTGCAAATTTTGAGGTCGATTGTACTTGTAGTTTCAGAGTACATGTGGATTTTTTTTCAGAAGTGACGCAAGAACCATATTAAATTTCATTTTTCATGAAACATGATTGATTGATCATCATCATGATTGATTGATTACTTGACTGATTGATTGATTGATCATGATTATGATTGATTGATTACTTGATTGATTGATTGATTGATTAGTTGGTTGGTTGGTTGGTTGGTTGGTTTAAACACGTTGGATAGGGTCAATTTAAACACGGAAAAAGAAACAAAGAAGATCTTGGACCCTTTATTAAACACATGAGACGGAAACATGATTGGTTGATCATGATCATGATTGATTGATTGATTGATTGATTGATTGAGTGAGTGAGTGAGTGATTGATTGGTTGGTTGGTTGGTTGAACCCTATAAGAAACACATGAGACGGAAACATGATTGATTGATTGATCATGATCATTATTGGTTGATTGATCATGATCATGATTGATTGATTGATTGATTGGTTGGTTGGTTGGTTGGTTGGTTGGTTGAAATTCAAACACACATAAAACTGTTTAAATAATGCCAAAACCACATAATTTGATGACCTTGACCTTTGACCTTGTAACCTTCGTCAAGGTCATTGCTCCACAAGGTCATTGCAAAAGACCCTATGGGTCAAGGACCTTTTGTTTAAGAGTTTTGCCTAAAAATGGCTTTTTAAAAACCATCGATGGGAGTTATGTCCCTTACATGATGGTAAAATCAATATAGTCATAATGTAAAAAAGTTGCCCCTTGAAGTACCAAGCATTTTTCACTGCTTATTTTTTTGTATCTATAACTGTTCAAGAGTTATAGGGAAATCAAAGACATATGAAAATCTAAAATATGACCTTGACCTTTGACCTTGACCTAATTTTCTAAGTTAGGAATCAGGGGACGTCAAATAAAAACATTCCAGGGTTATACGGTTAACGGTTTATGAGTTAAAAAACATACCGACAAATTTATTCCGTAAAGATAGATAACTCCTATAAAATTTCTTCGAATCGCTTCGATCCAAATACGCCAAAAATTACTGAGGATGTAACTAACAATTTGTAAAATGAATTTTGTCGATATCTTTTTTTGTTACGAAGGAGATGCGCTAACAAGGAAAACAGTGTTTGGGGAGATAACTCCTACAAAGAAAAGTATTCGTTTACGCAGGGTAAATTTCAAAAGCGCATAAACTGTTCGATATCATATACAAAAAATATCTAAGCGACATATTGCGAAACAAATGTTTATCGCAAGAACAAAATTAGGCGGAAGAAAAAAAAAAAAAAAAAAAAAAAATAATCAGAAGAAAAACAATAGGTCTTTCCACAGAAAAGTGGAAAGACCTAATAATAATCAGAACAAATACAATAGGACTTTCCACAGAAATGTGGAAAGACCTAATAATATGGAAAAAACTGGAGTTGTCGTTCGTTTTACGTTGAAAGGATCGATAGCACACAACCTACATTCAGTTGTAAGTGAAGGGTTAAAAAAAAAGGGGGGGGGGGGGCAAAACGGGGTCTCGGGATTTTTTTTTTTTTTTTTTTAAGGGAACAGAATGGTTAAAAAGGTTCTTTACAATATAAATCAATTGCTTTAAAAAAGCAATTGTAGGGGGTCTTTCCCCCTTTAAAATTAATTGAATTGTGGGGGGGGGGGGGTTTGTTTGTTTGTTTGTTTGTTTGTTTCTGTATGGGGTTTATATTATTGTTACCGGAAAAGGTTCATGTTTAGTTTGGAAAGTTTTTCTTTTATTTTAGGTACAGCGCGCGCGCCACATCACGTGACACGGGTTTATAATAACGAAAAGATAGTCTTTTTATTTCTCTTTAGGTCGGGACGTTGGACAGACAACATCTATAGAGATGGAATGTACACAATGTAATTTCTTTTGTCATTGTAGGAAATTGACATCTTGTTGACAGTTCACGGGCAGTGCATGTTTTGGATTTAATTGATCCGGTGTAACTTTAAACACATTTATTGATTATTTTCTGATAATGTACATTTTTCAGCACTTGTTTGTAACACAGATTAGTATTTCAATCTCGGAGCGGACATTTTATTGTAGGTTTTTACTGAGATTTACGGACCTAGCCAGCGATTTTTACGGCATTGCCATTTATTTTCTCTAGGAAAATTCTTGAGAGGTAGCTGCACCAAGTTTTTTTATAAACTTTTAGTACATGTATGCACTGCTGACTGCAAATTTTGAGGTCGATTGTACTTGTAGTTTCAGAGTACATGTGGATTTTTTTTTCAGAAGTGACGCAAGAACCATATTAAATTTCAATTTTTCATGAAACATGATTGATTGATCATCATCATGATTGATTGATTACTTGACTGATTGATTGATTGATCATGATTATGATTGATTGATTACTTGATTGATTGATTGATTGATTAGTTGGTTGGTTGGTTGGTTGGTTGGTTAAACACGTTGGATAGGGTCAATTTAAACACGGAAAAAAGAA
>NW_026963709.1:12500-17500 GCF_036588685.1 Mytilus trossulus | reverse complement strand
CTTCAAACTATACCCTCGGTAAAAAAATTTTACGAGGGTGAAATTCTCATCGTGGTGTCGCACGTTAGACGCGGACAGGCTACCGCGGGTCTCTCGATCATCCAGGCCGGCAAAGTATACCCTCGGTAAAAAAATTTTACGAGGGTGAAATTTTCATCGTGGTGTCGCACGTTGGACGCGGACAGGCTATCGCGGGTCTGTCGATCATCCAGGCCGGCAAAGTATACCCTCGGTAAAAATTTTTTACGAGGGTGAAATTTTCATCGCGGTGTCGCACGTTAGACGCGGACAGGCTACCGCGGGTCTCTCGACCATCGAGGCCTTCAAACTATACCCTCGGTAAAAAAATTTTACGAGGGTGAAATTTTCATCGGGCAGCCGCACGTTAGACCGCAGGCAGGCTACCGCGGGTCTCTCGACCATCGAGGCCGTCAAACTATACCCTCGGTAAAAAAAAATTTACGAGGGTGAAATTTTCATCGGTAAGCCGCACGTTAGATGCGGACAGGCTACCGCGGGTCTCTCGACCATCGAGGCCTTCAAACTATACCCTCGGTAAAAATTTTTTACGAGGGTGAAATTTTCATCGCGGTGTCGCACGTTAGACGCGGACAGGCTACCGCGGATCTCTCGACCATCGAGGCCGTCAAACTATACCCTCGGTAAAAAAAATTTTACGAGGGTGAAATTTTCATCGGTAAGCCGCACGTTAGATGCGGACAGGCTACCGCGGGTCTCTCGACCATCGAGGCCTTCAAACTATACCCTCGGTAAAAAAATTTTACGAGGGTGAAATATTCATCGGGAAGCCGCACGTTAGACGCAGGCAGGCTACCGCGGGTCTCTCGACCATCGAGGCCGTCTAACTGTACCCTCGGAACAAAAAATTTACAAGGCTGAAATGTTCATCAAGAAGCCGCACGTTAGACGAGGCAGGCTACCGCGGGTCTCTCGACCATCGAAGCCGTCTAACTGTACCCTCGGTAAAAAAAAATTTACAAGGCTGAAATGTTCATCGGGAAGCCGTACGTTAGACGCAGGCAGGCTACTGCGGGTCTCTCGACCATCGAGGCCGTCTAACTGTACCCTCGGTAAAAAAAAATTTACAAGGCTGAAATGTTCATCGGGAAGCCGTACGTTAGACGCAGGCAGGCTATTGCGGGTCTCTCGACCATCGAGGCCGTCTAACTGTACCCTCGGTAAAAAAAAATTTACAAGGCTGAAATGTTCATCGGGAAGCCGTACGTTAGACGCAGGCAAGCTACTGCGGGTCTCTCGACCATCGAGGCCGTCTGACTGTACCCTCGGTAAAAAAAAATTTACAAGGCTGAAATGTTCATCGGGAAGCCGCACGATAGACGCAGGCAGGCTACCGTGGGTCTCTCGACACATCGAGGCCGTCAAACTATACCCTCGGTAAAAAAATTTTAGAAGGGTGAAATTTTCATCGGGAAGCCGCACGTTAGACGCAGGCAGGCTACCGCGGGTCTCTCGACCATCGAAGCCGTCTAACTGTACCCGCGGTAAAAAAAATTTTACAAGGCTGAAATGTTCATCGGGAAGCCGTACGTTAGACGCAGGCAGGCTACTGCGGGTCTCTCGACCATCGAGGCCGTCTAACTGTACCCTCGGTAAAAAAAAATTTACAAGGCTGAAATGTTCATCGGGAAGCCGTACGTTAGACGCAGGCAGGCTATTGCGGGTCTCTCGACCATCGAGGCCGTCTAACTGTACCCTCGGTAAAAAAAAATTTACAAGGCTGAAATGTTCATCGGGAAGCCGCACGATAGACGCAGGCAGGCTACCGTGGGTCTCTCGACACATCGAGGCCGTCAAACTATACCCTCGGTAAAAAAATTTTAGAAGGGTGAAATTTTCATCGGGAAGCCGCACGTTAGACGCAGGCAGGCTACCGCGGGTCTCTCGACCATCGAAGCCGTCTAACTGTACCCGCGGTAAAAAAAATTTTACAAGGCTGAAATGTTCATCGGGAAGCCGTACGTTAGACGCAGGCAGGCTACTGCGGGTCTCTCGACCATCGAGGCCGTCTAACTGTACCCTCGGTAAAAAAAAATTTACAAGGCTGAAATGTTCATCGGGAAGCCGTACGTTAGACGCAGGCAGGCTATTGCGGGTCTCTCGACCATCGAGGCCGTCTAACTGTACCCTCGGTAAAAAAAAATTTACAAGGCTGAAATGTTCATCGGGAAGCCGCACGTAAGATGCGGACAGGCTACCGCGGGTCTCTCGACCATCGAGGCCTTCAAACTATACCCTCGGTAAAAAATTTTTACAAGGGTGAAATTTTCATCGGGAAGCCGCACGATAGACGCAGGCAGGCTACCGCGGGTCTCTCGACCATCGAGGCCGTCTAACTGTACCCTCGGTAAAAAAAAATTTACAAGGCTGAAATGTTCATCGGGAAGCCGCACGATAGACGCAGGCAGGCTACCGTGGGTCTCTCGACACATCGAGGCCGTCAAACTATACCCTCGGTAAAAAAAATTTAGAAGGGTGACATGTTCATCGGGAAGCCGCACGTTAGACGAGGCAGGCTACCGCGGGTCTCTCGACACATCGAGGCCGTCTAACTATACCCTCGGTAAAAAAATTTACAAGGCTGAAATGTTCATCGGGAAGCCGTACGTTAGACGCAGGCAGGCTCCTGCGGGTCTCTCGACCATCGAGGCCGTCTAACTGTACCCTCGGTAAAAAAAATTTTACAAGGCTGAAATGTTCATCGGGAAGCCGCACGTAAGATGCGGACAGGCTACCGTGGGTCTCTCGACACATCGAGGCCGTCAAACTATACCCTCGGTAAAAAATTTTTTAGAAGGGTGAAATTTTCATCGGGAAGCCGCACGTTAGACGCAGGCGAGCTACCGCGGGTCTCTCGACCATCCAGGCCGGCAAACAATACCCTCGGTAAATATTTTTTACGTGGGTGAAATTTTCATCGGGATGTCGCACGTGAGACGCGGACAGGTTACCGCGGGTCTCTCGACCATCGGCGGCCGGCCAAAGCCATAGCCTAGTCAAAAAGTGTTACAGGTTGACAATTTTTCATCGGGAAGCCGCACGTAAGAATAGTACAGCAGGTCTCTCGATGAAACGATCACATTTCATGTAACGTAACGTAACGAAGGCAGGCAGGCATCGTACACCCTAACCCTAAGCCGCCTCTTGACGATGCCCGTCCCTAACCCTAACCCTAACCCTAACCCTAACCCTAACCCTAACCCTAACCCTAACCCTAACCCTAACCCTAACCCTAACCCTAACCCTAACCCTAACCCTAACCCTAACCCTAACCCTAACCCTAACCCTAACCCTAAATTAACCCTAACCCTAACCCTAACCCTAACCCTAAATTAACCCTAACCCTAACCCTAACCCTAAATTAACCCTAACCCTAAATTAACCCTAACCCTAACCCTAACCCTAAAATTAACCCTAACCCTAAATTAACCCTAACCCTAACCCTAACCCTAACCCTAACCCTAACCCTAACCCTAAAGCCTGTTACTTAGGCCGTGTCAGGACCCAGGCTGGCATTATTCCTCGATACGTGTAGGTACGTGGTCGGCCTGTCTGGTAGCGGGCGATCACGGGTCTCTACCGCAGGTAAAGGTATGTGGTCGGCCTTTTGCGGGCTACCGCGGGTTAAAGTCTACGTAGGCACGTGAAGACCCGCATAAGCCCGTGGTAGCCCGCTATCAGGCCGTCCACGTACACTTATACCCGCGCTAGCCCGCTGTCAGGTCGACCACGTCCCTTCTTACCCACGGTAGCTGGCTACCGAGGCCGTCGACGTTCCCTTACCTGCGATAGCCCGCTATCAGGTCGACCACGTCCCCTCCTTACCCCGCGGTAGCTGGCTACCGAGGCCGTCGACGTTCCTTTGCCTGCGATGGCCCGCTATCGGGTCGACCACGTCCCCTCCTTACCCGCGGTAGCTGGCTACCGAGGCCGTCGACGTTCCTTTGCCTGCGATGGCCCGCTATCGGGTCGACCACGTCCCCTCCTTACCCGCGGTAGCTGGCTACCGAGGCCGTCGACGTTCCTTTGCCTGCGATGGCCCCGCTATCGGGTCGACCACGTCCCCTCCTTACCCGCGGTAGCTGGCTACCGAGGCCGTCGACGTTCCTTTGCCTGCGATGGCCCGCTATCGGGTCGACCACGTCCCCTCCTTACCCGCGGTAGCTGGCTACCGAGGCCGTCGACGTTCCTTTACCTGCGATAGCCCGCTATCGGGTCGACCACGTCCCTTCTTACCCGCGGTAGCTCGCTACCGAGGCCGTCGACGTACCTTTACCTGCGGTAGCCCGCTATCGGGTCGACCACGTCCCTTCTTACGGTAGCCCGCTAGCACGGCCGTCCACGTCCCTTTACCCGCGGTAGCTCGCTATCGGGTCGACCACGTACGATGATACCCGCGGTAGCCCGCTAGCACGGCCGTCCACGTCCCTTTACCCGCGGTAGCTCGCTATCGGGTCGACCACGTACGATGATACCCGCGGTAGCCCGCTAGCACGGCCGTCCACGTCCCTTTACCCGCGGTAGCCCGCTATCGGGTCGACCACGTACGATGATACCCGCGGTAGCCCGCTAGCACGGCCGTCCACGTCCCTTTACCCGCGGTAGCTCCGCTATCGGGTCGACCACGTACGATGATACCCGCGGTAGCCCGCTAGCACGGCCGTCCACGTCCCTTTACCCGCGGTAGCCCGCTATCGGGTCGACCACGTACGATGATACCCGCGGTAGCCCGCTAGCACGGCGTCCACGTCCCTTTACCCGCGGTAGCTCGCTATCGGGTCGACCACGTACGATGATACCCGCGGTAGCCCGCTAGCACGGCCGTCCACGTCCCTTTACCCGCGGTAGCCGCTATCGGGTCGACCACGTACATGATACCCGCGGTACCTTCTCAGCCGCGGGTAAGCCCGCTGAAAAAAGATTTTTTTTTCCCCATTGCATGCGGTAGCACCGCTATCAGG
>NW_026963709.1:0-2500 GCF_036588685.1 Mytilus trossulus | reverse complement strand
CTCTCGACCATCGAGGCCTTCAAACTATACCCTCGGTAAAAAAATTTTACGAGGGTGAAATTCTCATCGTGGTGTCGCACGTTAGACGCGGACAGGCTACCGCGGGTCTCTCGACCATCGAGGCCTTCAAACTATACCCTCGGTAAAAAAAATTTACGAGGGTGAAATTCTCATCGTGGTGTCGCACGTTAGACGCGGACAGGCTACCGCGGGTCTCTCGACCATCGAGGCCTTCAAACTATACCCTCGGTAAAAAAATTTTACGAGGGTGAAATTCTCATCGTGGTGTCGCACGTTAGACGCGGACAGGCTACCGCGGGTCTCTCGATCATCCAGGCCGGCAAAGTATACCCTCGGTAAAAAAATTTTACGAGGGTGAAATTTTCATCGTGGTGTCGCACGTTGGACGCGGACAGGCTATCGCGGGTCTGTCGATCATCCAGGCCGGCAAAGTATACCCTCGGTAAAAATTTTTTACGAGGGTGAAATTTTCATCGCGGTGTCGCACGTTAGACGCGGACAGGCTACCGCGGGTCTCTCGACCATCGAGGCCTTCAAACTATACCCTCGGTAAAAAAATTTTACGAGGGTGAAATTTTCATCGGGCAGCCGCACGTTAGACCGCAGGCAGGCTACCGCGGGTCTCTCGACCATCGAGGCCGTCAAACTATACCCTCGGTAAAAAAAAATTTACGAGGGTGAAATTTTCATCGGTAAGCCGCACGTTAGATGCGGACAGGCTACCGCGGGTCTCTCGACCATCGAGGCCTTCAAACTATACCCTCGGTAAAAATTTTTTACGAGGGTGAAATTTTCATCGCGGTGTCGCACGTTAGACGCGGACAGGCTACCGCGGATCTCTCGACCATCGAGGCCGTCAAACTATACCCTCGGTAAAAAAAATTTTACGAGGGTGAAATTTTCATCGGTAAGCCGCACGTTAGATGCGGACAGGCTACCGCGGGTCTCTCGACCATCGAGGCCTTCAAACTATACCCTCGGTAAAAAAATTTTACGAGGGTGAAATATTCATCGGGAAGCCGCACGTTAGACGCAGGCAGGCTACCGCGGGTCTCTCGACCATCGAGGCCGTCTAACTGTACCCTCGGAACAAAAAATTTACAAGGCTGAAATGTTCATCAAGAAGCCGCACGTTAGACGAGGCAGGCTACCGCGGGTCTCTCGACCATCGAAGCCGTCTAACTGTACCCTCGGTAAAAAAAAATTTACAAGGCTGAAATGTTCATCGGGAAGCCGTACGTTAGACGCAGGCAGGCTACTGCGGGTCTCTCGACCATCGAGGCCGTCTAACTGTACCCTCGGTAAAAAAAAATTTACAAGGCTGAAATGTTCATCGGGAAGCCGTACGTTAGACGCAGGCAGGCTATTGCGGGTCTCTCGACCATCGAGGCCGTCTAACTGTACCCTCGGTAAAAAAAAATTTACAAGGCTGAAATGTTCATCGGGAAGCCGTACGTTAGACGCAGGCAAGCTACTGCGGGTCTCTCGACCATCGAGGCCGTCTGACTGTACCCTCGGTAAAAAAAAATTTACAAGGCTGAAATGTTCATCGGGAAGCCGCACGATAGACGCAGGCAGGCTACCGTGGGTCTCTCGACACATCGAGGCCGTCAAACTATACCCTCGGTAAAAAAATTTTAGAAGGGTGAAATTTTCATCGGGAAGCCGCACGTTAGACGCAGGCAGGCTACCGCGGGTCTCTCGACCATCGAAGCCGTCTAACTGTACCCGCGGTAAAAAAAATTTTACAAGGCTGAAATGTTCATCGGGAAGCCGTACGTTAGACGCAGGCAGGCTACTGCGGGTCTCTCGACCATCGAGGCCGTCTAACTGTACCCTCGGTAAAAAAAAATTTACAAGGCTGAAATGTTCATCGGGAAGCCGTACGTTAGACGCAGGCAGGCTATTGCGGGTCTCTCGACCATCGAGGCCGTCTAACTGTACCCTCGGTAAAAAAAAATTTACAAGGCTGAAATGTTCATCGGGAAGCCGCACGATAGACGCAGGCAGGCTACCGTGGGTCTCTCGACACATCGAGGCCGTCAAACTATACCCTCGGTAAAAAAATTTTAGAAGGGTGAAATTTTCATCGGGAAGCCGCACGTTAGACGCAGGCAGGCTACCGCGGGTCTCTCGACCATCGAAGCCGTCTAACTGTACCCGCGGTAAAAAAAATTTTACAAGGCTGAAATGTTCATCGGGAAGCCGTACGTTAGACGCAGGCAGGCTACTGCGGGTCTCTCGACCATCGAGGCCGTCTAACTGTACCCTCGGTAAAAAAAAATTTACAAGGCTGAAATGTTCATCGGGAAGCCGTACGTTAGACGCAGGCAGGCTATTGCGGGTCTCTCGACCATCGAGGCCGTCTAACTGTACCCTCGGTAAAAAAAAATTTACAAGGCTGAAATGTTCATCGGGAAGCCGCACGTAAGATGCGGACAGGCTACCGCGGGTCTCTCGACCATCGAGGCCTTCAAAC
>NW_026963708.1:0-25618 GCF_036588685.1 Mytilus trossulus | reverse complement strand
GAGGGAGAGGAACGGTCATCAATGACCGAAGACCGTGTCTCACCAAGCTAGAGACAGTCTCGGTCAGCTTCACGCTCAGAAGAAAACGCTATTTCTCTTCATCGTGGGTTTAGGTCCAGTCAGAGTTATCTGACGTCCCGGCGATACATACTATAGAAATGATCCCTAAAAGTATGATCTTACCCGCGTAGGATCGTTACATGAGTTTTACAAATGTAATATGTTCATTAAAATAAGGTTAATATTATTTTTTCTTATTACATGATTACGCGTAAAAACCCACACAAAACCAAGTTGCAATTGTAATTTTGAACCGTAATAAAATGCAAAAGAAGAACAGGTAGCGGGATTTTCCTTCAGGTTTTGAATTTTAAACGTGACGGTTTATATGTAAAAGACGTACGTTCAAGGGGAAATAACCAATTTATTACTATGACTATGACAATCCCAAACCTAGTACAACATGTACAAAAACATCTTTTTGGCAACAAAAGTAGTTTAACAAAATAAGCAATATATTAGGTTAAAATGGTCAACAAATTTGAGAATTGCAGCGAAATGTTTGTGGGACAACGTGACAATAATTGAAGTATAGTAAAACAGACGAAAAACACGACAGACCTGTTAGTTTGATGTATATAGCTATAAGACATGCCAATAAAATTCGAAAATGAAAGTTTGCGCACGTACTTGATTTCTTGTCATCCGAAAAAGTCATTCTGAGTACATATGTAACCTAAAAGCGCTTTTCTGGAGTTTGATGATAGTTTTAGGTGTGGAAGTAAAAAAAAAGCAAGGGCGATCTGATATTGATTTATTATTTTTGTTTACCACTCAGAATGCGTTTCCTTCCTCCAACTCCCCACTTAAGAGGGAGAGGAACGGTCATCAATGACCGAAGACCGTGTCTCACCAAGCTAGAGACAGTCTCGGTCAGCTTCACGCTCAGAAGAAAACGCTATTTCTCTTCATCGTGGGTTTAGGTCCAGTCAGAGTTATCTGACGTCCCGGCGATACATACTATAGAAATGATCCCTAAAAGTATGATCTTACCCGCGTAGGATCGTTACATGAGTTTTACAAATGTAATATGTTCATTAAAATAAGGTTAATATTATTTTTTCTTATTACATGATTACGCGTAAAAACCCACACAAAACCAAGTTGCAATTGTAATTTTGAACCGTAATAAAATGCAAAAGAAGAACAGGTAGCGGGATTTTCCTTCAGGTTTTGAATTTTAAACGTGACGGTTTATATGTAAAAGACGTACGTTCAAGGGGAAATAACCAATTTATTACTATGACTATGACAATCCCAAACCTAGTACAACATGTACAAAAACATCTTTTTGGCAACAAAAGTAGTTTAACAAAATAAGCAATATATTAGGTTAAAATGGTCAACAAATTTGAGAATTGCAGCGAAATGTTTGTGGGACAACGTGACAATAATTGAAGTATAGTAAAACAGACGAAAAACACGACAGACCTGTTAGTTTGATGTATATAGCTATAAGACATGCCAATAAAATTCGAAAATGAAAGTTTGCGCACGTACTTGATTTCTTGTCATCCGAAAAAGTCATTCTGAGTACATATGTAACCTAAAAGCGCTTTTCTGGAGTTTGATGATAGTTTTAGGTGTGGAAGTAAAAAAAAAGCAAGGGCGATCTGATATTGATTTATTATTTTTGTTTACCACTCAGAATGCGTTTCCTTCCTCCAACTCCCCACTTAAGAGGGAGAGGAACGGTCATCAATGACCGAAGACCGTGTCTCACCAAGCTAGAGACAGTCTCGGTCAGCTTCACGCTCAGAAGAAAACGCTATTTCTCTTCATCGTGGGTTTAGGTCCAGTCAGAGTTATCTGACGTCCCGGCGATACATACTATAGAAATGATCCCTAAAAGTATGATCTTACCCGCGTAGGATCGTTACATGAGTTTTACAAATGTAATATGTTCATTAAAATAAGGTTAATATTATTTTTTCTTATTACATGATTACGCGTAAAAACCCACACAAAACCAAGTTGCAATTGTAATTTTGAACCGTAATAAAATGCAAAAGAAGAACAGGTAGCGGGATTTTCCTTCAGGTTTTGAATTTTAAACGTGACGGTTTATATGTAAAAGACGTACGTTCAAGGGGAAATAACCAATTTATTACTATGACTATGACAATCCCAAACCTAGTACAACATGTACAAAAACATCTTTTTGGCAACAAAAGTAGTTTAACAAAATAAGCAATATATTAGGTTAAAATGGTCAACAAATTTGAGAATTGCAGCGAAATGTTTGTGGGACAACGTGACAATAATTGAAGTATAGTAAAACAGACGAAAAACACGACAGACCTGTTAGTTTGATGTATATAGCTATAAGACATGCCAATAAAATTCGAAAATGAAAGTTTGCGCACGTACTTGATTTCTTGTCATCCGAAAAAGTCATTCTGAGTACATATGTAACCTAAAAGCGCTTTTCTGGAGTTTGATGATAGTTTTAGGTGTGGAAGTAAAAAAAAAGCAAGGGCGATCTGATATTGATTTATTATTTTTGTTTACCACTCAGAATGCGTTTCCTTCCTCCAACTCCCCACTTAAGAGGGAGAGGAACGGTCATCAATGACCGAAGACCGTGTCTCACCAAGCTAGAGACAGTCTCGGTCAGCTTCACGCTCAGAAGAAAACGCTATTTCTCTTCATCGTGGGTTTAGGTCCAGTCAGAGTTATCTGACGTCCCGGCGATACATACTATAGAAATGATCCCTAAAAGTATGATCTTACCCGCGTAGGATCGTTACATGAGTTTTACAAATGTAATATGTTCATTAAAATAAGGTTAATATTATTTTTTCTTATTACATGATTACGCGTAAAAACCCACACAAAACCAAGTTGCAATTGTAATTTTGAACCGTAATAAAATGCAAAAGAAGAACAGGTAGCGGGATTTTCCTTCAGGTTTTGAATTTTAAACGTGACGGTTTATATGTAAAAGACGTACGTTCAAGGGGAAATAACCAATTTATTACTATGACTATGACAATCCCAAACCTAGTACAACATGTACAAAAACATCTTTTTGGCAACAAAAGTAGTTTAACAAAATAAGCAATATATTAGGTTAAAATGGTCAACAAATTTGAGAATTGCAGCGAAATGTTTGTGGGACAACGTGACAATAATTGAAGTATAGTAAAACAGACGAAAAACACGACAGACCTGTTAGTTTGATGTATATAGCTATAAGACATGCCAATAAAATTCGAAAATGAAAGTTTGCGCACGTACTTGATTTCTTGTCATCCGAAAAAGTCATTCTGAGTACATATGTAACCTAAAAGCGCTTTTCTGGAGTTTGATGATAGTTTTAGGTGTGGAAGTAAAAAAAAAGCAAGGGCGATCTGATATTGATTTATTATTTTTGTTTACCACTCAGAATGCGTTTCCTTCCTCCAACTCCCCACTTAAGAGGGAGAGGAACGGTCATCAATGACCGAAGACCGTGTCTCACCAAGCTAGAGACAGTCTCGGTCAGCTTCACGCTCAGAAGAAAACGCTATTTCTCTTCATCGTGGGTTTAGGTCCAGTCAGAGTTATCTGACGTCCCGGCGATACATACTATAGAAATGATCCCTAAAAGTATGATCTTACCCGCGTAGGATCGTTACATGAGTTTTACAAATGTAATATGTTCATTAAAATAAGGTTAATATTATTTTTTCTTATTACATGATTACGCGTAAAAACCCACACAAAACCAAGTTGCAATTGTAATTTTGAACCGTAATAAAATGCAAAAGAAGAACAGGTAGCGGGATTTTCCTTCAGGTTTTGAATTTTAAACGTGACGGTTTATATGTAAAAGACGTACGTTCAAGGGGAAATAACCAATTTATTACTATGACTATGACAATCCCAAACCTAGTACAACATGTACAAAAACATCTTTTTGGCAACAAAAGTAGTTTAACAAAATAAGCAATATATTAGGTTAAAATGGTCAACAAATTTGAGAATTGCAGCGAAATGTTTGTGGGACAACGTGACAATAATTGAAGTATAGTAAAACAGACGAAAAACACGACAGACCTGTTAGTTTGATGTATATAGCTATAAGACATGCCAATAAAATTCGAAAATGAAAGTTTGCGCACGTACTTGATTTCTTGTCATCCGAAAAAGTCATTCTGAGTACATATGTAACCTAAAAGCGCTTTTCTGGAGTTTGATGATAGTTTTAGGTGTGGAAGTAAAAAAAAAGCAAGGGCGATCTGATATTGATTTATTATTTTTGTTTACCACTCAGAATGCGTTTCCTTCCTCCAACTCCCCACTTAAGAGGGAGAGGAACGGTCATCAATGACCGAAGACCGTGTCTCACCAAGCTAGAGACAGTCTCGGTCAGCTTCACGCTCAGAAGAAAACGCTATTTCTCTTCATCGTGGGTTTAGGTCCAGTCAGAGTTATCTGACGTCCCGGCGATACATACTATAGAAATGATCCCTAAAAGTATGATCTTACCCGCGTAGGATCGTTACATGAGTTTTACAAATGTAATATGTTCATTAAAATAAGGTTAATATTATTTTTTCTTATTACATGATTACGCGTAAAAACCCACACAAAACCAAGTTGCAATTGTAATTTTGAACCGTAATAAAATGCAAAAGAAGAACAGGTAGCGGGATTTTCCTTCAGGTTTTGAATTTTAAACGTGACGGTTTATATGTAAAAGACGTACGTTCAAGGGGAAATAACCAATTTATTACTATGACTATGACAATCCCAAACCTAGTACAACATGTACAAAAACATCTTTTTGGCAACAAAAGTAGTTTAACAAAATAAGCAATATATTAGGTTAAAATGGTCAACAAATTTGAGAATTGCAGCGAAATGTTTGTGGGACAACGTGACAATAATTGAAGTATAGTAAAACAGACGAAAAACACGACAGACCTGTTAGTTTGATGTATATAGCTATAAGACATGCCAATAAAATTCGAAAATGAAAGTTTGCGCACGTACTTGATTTCTTGTCATCCGAAAAAGTCATTCTGAGTACATATGTAACCTAAAAGCGCTTTTCTGGAGTTTGATGATAGTTTTAGGTGTGGAAGTAAAAAAAAAGCAAGGGCGATCTGATATTGATTTATTATTTTTGTTTACCACTCAGAATGCGTTTCCTTCCTCCAACTCCCCACTTAAGAGGGAGAGGAACGGTCATCAATGACCGAAGACCGTGTCTCACCAAGCTAGAGACAGTCTCGGTCAGCTTCACGCTCAGAAGAAAACGCTATTTCTCTTCATCGTGGGTTTAGGTCCAGTCAGAGTTATCTGACGTCCCGGCGATACATACTATAGAAATGATCCCTAAAAGTATGATCTTACCCGCGTAGGATCGTTACATGAGTTTTACAAATGTAATATGTTCATTAAAATAAGGTTAATATTATTTTTTCTTATTACATGATTACGCGTAAAAACCCACACAAAACCAAGTTGCAATTGTAATTTTGAACCGTAATAAAATGCAAAAGAAGAACAGGTAGCGGGATTTTCCTTCAGGTTTTGAATTTTAAACGTGACGGTTTATATGTAAAAGACGTACGTTCAAGGGGAAATAACCAATTTATTACTATGACTATGACAATCCCAAACCTAGTACAACATGTACAAAAACATCTTTTTGGCAACAAAAGTAGTTTAACAAAATAAGCAATATATTAGGTTAAAATGGTCAACAAATTTGAGAATTGCAGCGAAATGTTTGTGGGACAACGTGACAATAATTGAAGTATAGTAAAACAGACGAAAAACACGACAGACCTGTTAGTTTGATGTATATAGCTATAAGACATGCCAATAAAATTCGAAAATGAAAGTTTGCGCACGTACTTGATTTCTTGTCATCCGAAAAAGTCATTCTGAGTACATATGTAACCTAAAAGCGCTTTTCTGGAGTTTGATGATAGTTTTAGGTGTGGAAGTAAAAAAAAAGCAAGGGCGATCTGATATTGATTTATTATTTTTGTTTACCACTCAGAATGCGTTTCCTTCCTCCAACTCCCCACTTAAGAGGGAGAGGAACGGTCATCAATGACCGAAGACCGTGTCTCACCAAGCTAGAGACAGTCTCGGTCAGCTTCACGCTCAGAAGAAAACGCTATTTCTCTTCATCGTGGGTTTAGGTCCAGTCAGAGTTATCTGACGTCCCGGCGATACATACTATAGAAATGATCCCTAAAAGTATGATCTTACCCGCGTAGGATCGTTACATGAGTTTTACAAATGTAATATGTTCATTAAAATAAGGTTAATATTATTTTTTCTTATTACATGATTACGCGTAAAAACCCACACAAAACCAAGTTGCAATTGTAATTTTGAACCGTAATAAAATGCAAAAGAAGAACAGGTAGCGGGATTTTCCTTCAGGTTTTGAATTTTAAACGTGACGGTTTATATGTAAAAGACGTACGTTCAAGGGGAAATAACCAATTTATTACTATGACTATGACAATCCCAAACCTAGTACAACATGTACAAAAACATCTTTTTGGCAACAAAAGTAGTTTAACAAAATAAGCAATATATTAGGTTAAAATGGTCAACAAATTTGAGAATTGCAGCGAAATGTTTGTGGGACAACGTGACAATAATTGAAGTATAGTAAAACAGACGAAAAACACGACAGACCTGTTAGTTTGATGTATATAGCTATAAGACATGCCAATAAAATTCGAAAATGAAAGTTTGCGCACGTACTTGATTTCTTGTCATCCGAAAAAGTCATTCTGAGTACATATGTAACCTAAAAGCGCTTTTCTGGAGTTTGATGATAGTTTTAGGTGTGGAAGTAAAAAAAAAGCAAGGGCGATCTGATATTGATTTATTATTTTTGTTTACCACTCAGAATGCGTTTCCTTCCTCCAACTCCCCACTTAAGAGGGAGAGGAACGGTCATCAATGACCGAAGACCGTGTCTCACCAAGCTAGAGACAGTCTCGGTCAGCTTCACGCTCAGAAGAAAACGCTATTTCTCTTCATCGTGGGTTTAGGTCCAGTCAGAGTTATCTGACGTCCCGGCGATACATACTATAGAAATGATCCCTAAAAGTATGATCTTACCCGCGTAGGATCGTTACATGAGTTTTACAAATGTAATATGTTCATTAAAATAAGGTTAATATTATTTTTTCTTATTACATGATTACGCGTAAAAACCCACACAAAACCAAGTTGCAATTGTAATTTTGAACCGTAATAAAATGCAAAAGAAGAACAGGTAGCGGGATTTTCCTTCAGGTTTTGAATTTTAAACGTGACGGTTTATATGTAAAAGACGTACGTTCAAGGGGAAATAACCAATTTATTACTATGACTATGACAATCCCAAACCTAGTACAACATGTACAAAAACATCTTTTTGGCAACAAAAGTAGTTTAACAAAATAAGCAATATATTAGGTTAAAATGGTCAACAAATTTGAGAATTGCAGCGAAATGTTTGTGGGACAACGTGACAATAATTGAAGTATAGTAAAACAGACGAAAAACACGACAGACCTGTTAGTTTGATGTATATAGCTATAAGACATGCCAATAAAATTCGAAAATGAAAGTTTGCGCACGTACTTGATTTCTTGTCATCCGAAAAAGTCATTCTGAGTACATATGTAACCTAAAAGCGCTTTTCTGGAGTTTGATGATAGTTTTAGGTGTGGAAGTAAAAAAAAAGCAAGGGCGATCTGATATTGATTTATTATTTTTGTTTACCACTCAGAATGCGTTTCCTTCCTCCAACTCCCCACTTAAGAGGGAGAGGAACGGTCATCAATGACCGAAGACCGTGTCTCACCAAGCTAGAGACAGTCTCGGTCAGCTTCACGCTCAGAAGAAAACGCTATTTCTCTTCATCGTGGGTTTAGGTCCAGTCAGAGTTATCTGACGTCCCGGCGATACATACTATAGAAATGATCCCTAAAAGTATGATCTTACCCGCGTAGGATCGTTACATGAGTTTTACAAATGTAATATGTTCATTAAAATAAGGTTAATATTATTTTTTCTTATTACATGATTACGCGTAAAAACCCACACAAAACCAAGTTGCAATTGTAATTTTGAACCGTAATAAAATGCAAAAGAAGAACAGGTAGCGGGATTTTCCTTCAGGTTTTGAATTTTAAACGTGACGGTTTATATGTAAAAGACGTACGTTCAAGGGGAAATAACCAATTTATTACTATGACTATGACAATCCCAAACCTAGTACAACATGTACAAAAACATCTTTTTGGCAACAAAAGTAGTTTAACAAAATAAGCAATATATTAGGTTAAAATGGTCAACAAATTTGAGAATTGCAGCGAAATGTTTGTGGGACAACGTGACAATAATTGAAGTATAGTAAAACAGACGAAAAACACGACAGACCTGTTAGTTTGATGTATATAGCTATAAGACATGCCAATAAAATTCGAAAATGAAAGTTTGCGCACGTACTTGATTTCTTGTCATCCGAAAAAGTCATTCTGAGTACATATGTAACCTAAAAGCGCTTTTCTGGAGTTTGATGATAGTTTTAGGTGTGGAAGTAAAAAAAAAGCAAGGGCGATCTGATATTGATTTATTATTTTTGTTTACCACTCAGAATGCGTTTCCTTCCTCCAACTCCCCACTTAAGAGGGAGAGGAACGGTCATCAATGACCGAAGACCGTGTCTCACCAAGCTAGAGACAGTCTCGGTCAGCTTCACGCTCAGAAGAAAACGCTATTTCTCTTCATCGTGGGTTTAGGTCCAGTCAGAGTTATCTGACGTCCCGGCGATACATACTATAGAAATGATCCCTAAAAGTATGATCTTACCCGCGTAGGATCGTTACATGAGTTTTACAAATGTAATATGTTCATTAAAATAAGGTTAATATTATTTTTTCTTATTACATGATTACGCGTAAAAACCCACACAAAACCAAGTTGCAATTGTAATTTTGAACCGTAATAAAATGCAAAAGAAGAACAGGTAGCGGGATTTTCCTTCAGGTTTTGAATTTTAAACGTGACGGTTTATATGTAAAAGACGTACGTTCAAGGGGAAATAACCAATTTATTACTATGACTATGACAATCCCAAACCTAGTACAACATGTACAAAAACATCTTTTTGGCAACAAAAGTAGTTTAACAAAATAAGCAATATATTAGGTTAAAATGGTCAACAAATTTGAGAATTGCAGCGAAATGTTTGTGGGACAACGTGACAATAATTGAAGTATAGTAAAACAGACGAAAAACACGACAGACCTGTTAGTTTGATGTATATAGCTATAAGACATGCCAATAAAATTCGAAAATGAAAGTTTGCGCACGTACTTGATTTCTTGTCATCCGAAAAAGTCATTCTGAGTACATATGTAACCTAAAAGCGCTTTTCTGGAGTTTGATGATAGTTTTAGGTGTGGAAGTAAAAAAAAAGCAAGGGCGATCTGATATTGATTTATTATTTTTGTTTACCACTCAGAATGCGTTTCCTTCCTCCAACTCCCCACTTAAGAGGGAGAGGAACGGTCATCAATGACCGAAGACCGTGTCTCACCAAGCTAGAGACAGTCTCGGTCAGCTTCACGCTCAGAAGAAAACGCTATTTCTCTTCATCGTGGGTTTAGGTCCAGTCAGAGTTATCTGACGTCCCGGCGATACATACTATAGAAATGATCCCTAAAAGTATGATCTTACCCGCGTAGGATCGTTACATGAGTTTTACAAATGTAATATGTTCATTAAAATAAGGTTAATATTATTTTTTCTTATTACATGATTACGCGTAAAAACCCACACAAAACCAAGTTGCAATTGTAATTTTGAACCGTAATAAAATGCAAAAGAAGAACAGGTAGCGGGATTTTCCTTCAGGTTTTGAATTTTAAACGTGACGGTTTATATGTAAAAGACGTACGTTCAAGGGGAAATAACCAATTTATTACTATGACTATGACAATCCCAAACCTAGTACAACATGTACAAAAACATCTTTTTGGCAACAAAAGTAGTTTAACAAAATAAGCAATATATTAGGTTAAAATGGTCAACAAATTTGAGAATTGCAGCGAAATGTTTGTGGGACAACGTGACAATAATTGAAGTATAGTAAAACAGACGAAAAACACGACAGACCTGTTAGTTTGATGTATATAGCTATAAGACATGCCAATAAAATTCGAAAATGAAAGTTTGCGCACGTACTTGATTTCTTGTCATCCGAAAAAGTCATTCTGAGTACATATGTAACCTAAAAGCGCTTTTCTGGAGTTTGATGATAGTTTTAGGTGTGGAAGTAAAAAAAAAGCAAGGGCGATCTGATATTGATTTATTATTTTTGTTTACCACTCAGAATGCGTTTCCTTCCTCCAACTCCCCACTTAAGAGGGAGAGGAACGGTCATCAATGACCGAAGACCGTGTCTCACCAAGCTAGAGACAGTCTCGGTCAGCTTCACGCTCAGAAGAAAACGCTATTTCTCTTCATCGTGGGTTTAGGTCCAGTCAGAGTTATCTGACGTCCCGGCGATACATACAATGACGTTACGCTCGATGTTGGTGTCACTTTTGGTAACGTCGTATGTAGACGTTTTGTAATATTGTCGTCCAGTATATTCGTTAAACACTTTGGTTTTTCTATTAATGAAAGGAGATATGGGTGTATGCCAGGTGACCTCTAGACAAAGGAATAATAAGATAAATGCGTGTTGTGTTTTGTGAAAAGGACGGAAATTGTGGGATTTACACTACATTCAAATCCACGCTTCTGCATTCATGCACAATTTGTTTTAAAATAATGATTGAAAAAAACAAGATTTTTTTAAAGGAAAATCGTACTGAAGAGGAGAAAAGCTTTACAAATTTAGATTTTTTTTAATACTTGATATTTTTGTTTTAACTTTAAATATGGTTGTATGGAGGCCCGGTATATTTTTTTTTATATCAACCTTAAAGTAGTTTAATAAATTAACTTTTGCATATTGTCAATGATTATAAGACTTTTAAAATGTCTGTCAAAATTCTACGATGACAGTATTTGATTGTCAATTTTGATTTTTTGGGGGAATGGGGTGGTTATAAAAGGCTTGCCTCCTGATGCAGGTATTTCTCGCTGCATTAGTGGCCTTCGGCTGAGCTGTCTGCTCTTAAATTTGATCGGGATGTTGTCTCTATGACATATTTCCCGTTTCCATTCTTAATTTTATATTTTATGTTTTACTTTGTTCTGTATTCGTTTTGCTGTTATTTTTTCTCTCTCTCATTTACCTTTTTTTTGTCGTTGATGGTATCATATTTAATTGTTGATTTTTCAAAAAACTGTCCTGAAAACCGTGATGTTTTTTTCTTTATGAAATAATGTCCATTAATTATAGATGTTCCTTCAGGGAAAGTTGGCCTTCTTTTACTTTAAGGGTCCCTATACTTTAGAGGTAGGATTATGTTAGAGGATGTTTTAGGTTAGGGTTATGTTTTATGGTCAGAGCGAGTGTTACGGTTAGGTATAGGTTAAGGAAAGATTTGGGATTTAAAATAGTTTACTTTACTGGTAATGCTCTATAAGTGTTGGGACCCCTATAGTGTAAGGAGACCGAACGTTGACCCCCCCCCCCCCCCCCCCCCCCCAACTCATCAGTTTCTTTTCCTGATAACATAATTATGACTCCCCGATGTAGCTTTAAGGAAGAAGAAACAATTTTCCTCATCATCACATAAAACTGCAAAAATTTGACCGGTCTACTTTGACTTCCAACGAAATGCCAACTAGACTTAGTAAACAAACAAAAGTAACGATCAAGGCACCCGTCGCAATAACACGACACGGTTCGAACTAGTACCGTTTGTAGATTTTTTGTTTCAACTCATGTATGGTCCGTATACCATTTATTGGTTTAAACGATTTTCTATCTATAGGAATTTTTTCTATATATTTAGAACTCTTCGTTTGCAAGCATATGACCATGGTGTTGTTAATCGTACCTGCGTGAATTGAAACAGTTATACAGCCGAACATATCTTAAAGTGTCCGCGTATAATGGCAATATCTGCTTGATTTTTTAAAAGTCCACCTGCAGCATACTTATTTGTTTATAACCAAATTCGGCTACAGATTCTGCTAGGGTATCAATGCAATGACCTATAATTGCATTTGTCTTCGTCATAGAACTAAAGTCTTACTGATGGATAGATGTCTCATTGGCAACCACGCCATATTTCCTCGTTTATATATTTTGACAGTATACAGATTATTTCTAGTAGTATTTTTGTTCTACTATTAAGTATATGGCGTTAAAGAGCTTGCGTTGCGGTTTTTTAGTATTGAAGTCACATTGCTTAGTATGGTGACACACTTATCTACTATATCGACTTCTATATCTAACACGTAGACCTCGAGACGTGGACCGAACATCCGACAAGTCAGTATAATTATCTAAAAAATCAACTTTAAAATATCAGACATGTTGAAGTGAATATTTGACATATAAAAAAGAAGATGTAGTATGATTGCCAATGAGACAACTAACAACAAAAGACACAGACATTTACAACTATAGGTCACCGTACGGCCTTCAACAATGAGCCCATACCGCATAGTCAGCTATAAAAGGCCCCGATAAGACAGTGTAAAACAATTCAAACGAGAAAAACTAACGGCATTATTTATGTAAAAAAACAAACAAATATGTAACACATAAACAAACCAACCTTAATATCCAACATGTTGATTTAATGTCCATAACTTTCTTCGTCAATGTCTATGTAAGGCAACATAAAGTATCGGTGATTTTTATTTGATACATAAATACTTTAAAAATATCAATCATATTAAAAATGGAAAAATGTCAACCTATGTTTTGAAATATTAATATCCAATTAGCTGTACGTATACCATATCTCCGTATTTGATTGTTTACACATCGATATGTGTCCGTGTGTCCGTATTCGTATACATGTATGTAATAAGTAAACACAATAATGTATACTCAACGTTCAACTTTCTTATTCAATACTTTAATTGATACGAATATCCATTATGTATGATATGCTAGTTGTATATGAGGCTATAATAATGTTCTCCACTAAAGATATTAATTTTGTTTATACATGTATAATTTTGTTGAAGTTGGGTTTCTGTTTCATAAGCTTGAACAAAAAATGATATGAAAGAAAACAAAAAAATATTTGAAAGAAAAAGTTTATTCCAAATTTAAGTTTTAGATGTTTTTATTACAAAATAAATACGTTTCAAAAACGCCATAATACCAAAAACGGTTACATGTAATGGTGAACGTCAAAAACGTCAAATAAGCGACGCTGTGACATTTTGGTAGACCACCATGTGACCACTGTATTTTGATAATTTGTACATTAATCTTTATCCTCTTTATATTGAAATGTTCCTTCGGTTTGAGAATTTCCGATTATCGCTTAAATTTTCTTCTTAATTATACAGTTTTCACTTATTTCTGAAGATTTGTTACAATTTGTTTTTAGTATTTTAGAAAAAAAAAAGAGATGCCATTTTTTGTGACATTTTGGTAGACACCCTTCCAACGCATCAGTAATCGAAATAAATTGACAAAAATGTAAACGAATGCATACTACCGTTTCTTTGTTATTAGGAATTTATCATATTGGCTTCATTTTTCCGTTTTAAAATGCACAATTCTTTTTTTTCCATCGTTTTCTTTAAAAATCATCGAAATTACTAACGTTAAACGTTAGTTAATTTTTTTGTGACGGGAGCCCTGTGGGGACTCATATACAAAATATGATTTTATGTAAAGCTAAAAAAGAGACTGCGATATGAATAAATGCCGTTCAGATGTTTTAGATTACCGGACATGTAGTATTTTCTGACTAGATAACATGCTTTATATAATTTTACTCGATATTGATATTTTCAAGTAGAGTATGTTTTTTTTAAACGTTGTTGTGACAGTGTTTTTTGAGGCTTTGATTTTGATTATGATGTCGAAGTTCTCCTTGAATTCGTTTTTATAATTGGAAATCAATGTTTTTAAAGCATCTTCTTAGTTTGTTTTGCATAATGATATTTGATATAAAGACGTTGATGACAAATAATCTCGCTATCGATCGATTCTCACCTGTAATGCCGCAAAGGGCTTATATTTTTCCTTCAGTGTCTACAAGCTGAAATGGCTTTTTCCAAGGTCAACTCGATCCGAAAATGGTGTCGATTGCGTAATACAAATACGACATCACAAAGCCCTAACGTTCCTCTTCCAAATGGTATACAATTTTTATATTTTATTTACTTGTGGGTATCCGAAATTAAGAGGAACCCTCAAAAACAATATTAGTATGTTACCCGTCTACACGCAAAAACATATGATTTGTCTCGTTTGTTTTTGGAAAGCTTATTGACAAAAGTTAATAAAAACTAATAAGCCACCATAAAATTAATGTTTTAAGTGCTCCGAAGATTTTAACATACAAAAGCATTTGATATTCCCGGTATTTTTCTTATTTTAAGCTGATTATTGGTCAGAGGTACATGAAATCAGAAAACGTCACCAACATCGAGCGTAACGTCTATAGAAATGATCCCTAAAAGTATGATCTTACCCGCGTAGGATCGTTACATGAGTTTTACAAATGTAATATGTTCATTAAAATAAGGTTAATATTATTTTTTCTTATTACATGATTACGCGTAAAAACCCACACAAAACCAAGTTGCAATTGTAATTTTGAACCGTAATAAAATGCAAAAGAAGAACAGGTAGCGGGATTTTCCTTCAGGTTTTGAATTTTAAACGTGACGGTTTATATGTAAAAGACGTACGTTCAAGGGGAAATAACCAATTTATTACTATGACTATGACAATCCCAAACCTAGTACAACATGTACAAAAACATCTTTTTGGCAACAAAAGTAGTTTAACAAAATAAGCAATATATTAGGTTAAAATGGTCAACAAATTTGAGAATTGCAGCGAAATGTTTGTGGGACAACGTGACAATAATTGAAGTTTAGTAAAACAGACGAAAAACACGACAGACCTGTTAGTTTGATGTATATAGCTATAAGACATGCCAATAAAATTCGAAAATGAAAGTTTGCGCACGTACTTGATTTCTTGTCATCCGAAAAAGTCATTCTGAGTACATATGTAACCTAAAAGCGCTTTTCTGGAGTTTGATGATAGTTTTAGGTGTGGAAGTAAAAAAAAAGCAAGGGCGATCTGATATTGATTTATTATTTTTGTTTACCACTCAGAATGCGTTTCCTTCCTCCAACTCCCCACTTAAGAGGGAGAGGAACGGTCATCAATGACCGAAGACCGTGTCTCACCAAGCTAGAGACAGTCTCGGTCAGCTTCACGCTCAGAAGAAAACGCTATTTCTCTTCATCGTGGGTTTAGGTCCAGTCAGAGTTATCTGACGTCCCGGCGATACATACTATAGAAATGATCCCTAAAAGTATGATCTTACCCGCGTAGGATCGTTACATGAGTTTTACAAATGTAATATGTTCATTAAAATAAGGTTAATATTATTTTTTCTTATTACATGATTACGCGTAAAAACCCACACAAAACCAAGTTGCAATTGTAATTTTGAACCGTAATAAAATGCAAAAGAAGAACAGGTAGCGGGATTTTCCTTCAGGTTTTGAATTTTAAACGTGACGGTTTATATGTAAAAGACGTACGTTCAAGGGGAAATAACCAATTTATTACTATGACTATGACAATCCCAAACCTAGTACAACATGTACAAAAACATCTTTTTGGCAACAAAAGTAGTTTAACAAAATAAGCAATATATTAGGTTAAAATGGTCAACAAATTTGAGAATTGCAGCGAAATGTTTGTGGGACAACGTGACAATAATTGAAGTATAGTAAAACAGACGAAAAACACGACAGACCTGTTAGTTTGATGTATATAGCTATAAGACATGCCAATAAAATTCGAAAATGAAAGTTTGCGCACGTACTTGATTTCTTGTCATCCGAAAAAGTCATTCTGAGTACATATGTAACCTAAAAGCGCTTTTCTGGAGTTTGATGATAGTTTTAGGTGTGGAAGTAAAAAAAAAGCAAGGGCGATCTGATATTGATTTATTATTTTTGTTTACCACTCAGAATGCGTTTCCTTCCTCCAACTCCCCACTTAAGAGGGAGAGGAACGGTCATCAATGACCGAAGACCGTGTCTCACCAAGCTAGAGACAGTCTCGGTCAGCTTCACGCTCAGAAGAAAACGCTATTTCTCTTCATCGTGGGTTTAGGTCCAGTCAGAGTTATCTGACGTCCCGGCGATACATACTATAGAAATGATCCCTAAAAGTATGATCTTACCCGCGTAGGATCGTTACATGAGTTTTACAAATGTAATATGTTCATTAAAATAAGGTTAATATTATTTTTTCTTATTACATGATTACGCGTAAAAACCCACACAAAACCAAGTTGCAATTGTAATTTTGAACCGTAATAAAATGCAAAAGAAGAACAGGTAGCGGGATTTTCCTTCAGGTTTTGAATTTTAAACGTGACGGTTTATATGTAAAAGACGTACGTTCAAGGGGAAATAACCAATTTATTACTATGACTATGACAATCCCAAACCTAGTACAACATGTACAAAAACATCTTTTTGGCAACAAAAGTAGTTTAACAAAATAAGCAATATATTAGGTTAAAATGGTCAACAAATTTGAGAATTGCAGCGAAATGTTTGTGGGACAACGTGACAATAATTGAAGTATAGTAAAACAGACGAAAAACACGACAGACCTGTTAGTTTGATGTATATAGCTATAAGACATGCCAATAAAATTCGAAAATGAAAGTTTGCGCACGTACTTGATTTCTTGTCATCCGAAAAAGTCATTCTGAGTACATATGTAACCTAAAAGCGCTTTTCTGGAGTTTGATGATAGTTTTAGGTGTGGAAGTAAAAAAAAAGCAAGGGCGATCTGATATTGATTTATTATTTTTGTTTACCACTCAGAATGCGTTTCCTTCCTCCAACTCCCCACTTAAGAGGGAGAGGAACGGTCATCAATGACCGAAGACCGTGTCTCACCAAGCTAGAGACAGTCTCGGTCAGCTTCACGCTCAGAAGAAAACGCTATTTCTCTTCATCGTGGGTTTAGGTCCAGTCAGAGTTATCTGACGTCCCGGCGATACATACTATAGAAATGATCCCTAAAAGTATGATCTTACCCGCGTAGGATCGTTACATGAGTTTTACAAATGTAATATGTTCATTAAAATAAGGTTAATATTATTTTTTCTTATTACATGATTACGCGTAAAAACCCACACAAAACCAAGTTGCAATTGTAATTTTGAACCGTAATAAAATGCAAAAGAAGAACAGGTAGCGGGATTTTCCTTCAGGTTTTGAATTTTAAACGTGACGGTTTATATGTAAAAGACGTACGTTCAAGGGGAAATAACCAATTTATTACTATGACTATGACAATCCCAAACCTAGTACAACATGTACAAAAACATCTTTTTGGCAACAAAAGTAGTTTAACAAAATAAGCAATATATTAGGTTAAAATGGTCAACAAATTTGAGAATTGCAGCGAAATGTTTGTGGGACAACGTGACAATAATTGAAGTATAGTAAAACAGACGAAAAACACGACAGACCTGTTAGTTTGATGTATATAGCTATAAGACATGCCAATAAAATTCGAAAATGAAAGTTTGCGCACGTACTTGATTTCTTGTCATCCGAAAAAGTCATTCTGAGTACATATGTAACCTAAAAGCGCTTTTCTGGAGTTTGATGATAGTTTTAGGTGTGGAAGTAAAAAAAAAGCAAGGGCGATCTGATATTGATTTATTATTTTTGTTTACCACTCAGAATGCGTTTCCTTCCTCCAACTCCCCACTTAAGAGGGAGAGGAACGGTCATCAATGACCGAAGACCGTGTCTCACCAAGCTAGAGACAGTCTCGGTCAGCTTCACGCTCAGAAGAAAACGCTATTTCTCTTCATCGTGGGTTTAGGTCCAGTCAGAGTTATCTGACGTCCCGGCGATACATACTATAGAAATGATCCCTAAAAGTATGATCTTACCCGCGTAGGATCGTTACATGAGTTTTACAAATGTAATATGTTCATTAAAATAAGGTTAATATTATTTTTTCTTATTACATGATTACGCGTAAAAACCCACACAAAACCAAGTTGCAATTGTAATTTTGAACCGTAATAAAATGCAAAAGAAGAACAGGTAGCGGGATTTTCCTTCAGGTTTTGAATTTTAAACGTGACGGTTTATATGTAAAAGACGTACGTTCAAGGGGAAATAACCAATTTATTACTATGACTATGACAATCCCAAACCTAGTACAACATGTACAAAAACATCTTTTTGGCAACAAAAGTAGTTTAACAAAATAAGCAATATATTAGGTTAAAATGGTCAACAAATTTGAGAATTGCAGCGAAATGTTTGTGGGACAACGTGACAATAATTGAAGTTTAGTAAAACAGACGAAAAACACGACAGACCTGTTAGTTTGATGTATATAGCTATAAGACATGCCAATAAAATTCGAAAATGAAAGTTTGCGCACGTACTTGATTTCTTGTCATCCGAAAAAGTCATTCTGAGTACATATGTAACCTAAAAGCGCTTTTCTGGAGTTTGATGATAGTTTTAGGTGTGGAAGTAAAAAAAAAGCAAGGGCGATCTGATATTGATTTATTATTTTTGTTTACCACTCAGAATGCGTTTCCTTCCTCCAACTCCCCACTTAAGAGGGAGAGGAACGGTCATCAATGACCGAAGACCGTGTCTCACCAAGCTAGAGACAGTCTCGGTCAGCTTCACGCTCAGAAGAAAACGCTATTTCTCTTCATCGTGGGTTTAGGTCCAGTCAGAGTTATCTGACGTCCCGGCGATACATACTATAGAAATGATCCCTAAAAGTATGATCTTACCCGCGTAGGATCGTTACATGAGTTTTACAAATGTAATATGTTCATTAAAATAAGGTTAATATTATTTTTTCTTATTACATGATTACGCGTAAAAACCCACACAAAACCAAGTTGCAATTGTAATTTTGAACCGTAATAAAATGCAAAAGAAGAACAGGTAGCGGGATTTTCCTTCAGGTTTTGAATTTTAAACGTGACGGTTTATATGTAAAAGACGTACGTTCAAGGGGAAATAACCAATTTATTACTATGACTATGACAATCCCAAACCTAGTACAACATGTACAAAAACATCTTTTTGGCAACAAAAGTAGTTTAACAAAATAAGCAATATATTAGGTTAAAATGGTCAACAAATTTGAGAATTGCAGCGAAATGTTTGTGGGACAACGTGACAATAATTGAAGTATAGTAAAACAGACGAAAAACACGACAGACCTGTTAGTTTGATGTATATAGCTATAAGACATGCCAATAAAATTCGAAAATGAAAGTTTGCGCACGTACTTGATTTCTTGTCATCCGAAAAAGTCATTCTGAGTACATATGTAACCTAAAAGCGCTTTTCTGGAGTTTGATGATAGTTTTAGGTGTGGAAGTAAAAAAAAAGCAAGGGCGATCTGATATTGATTTATTATTTTTGTTTACCACTCAGAATGCGTTTCCTTCCTCCAACTCCCCACTTAAGAGGGAGAGGAACGGTCATCAATGACCGAAGACCGTGTCTCACCAAGCTAGAGACAGTCTCGGTCAGCTTCACGCTCAGAAGAAAACGCTATTTCTCTTCATCGTGGGTTTAGGTCCAGTCAGAGTTATCTGACGTCCCGGCGATACATACTATAGAAATGATCCCTAAAAGTATGATCTTACCCGCGTAGGATCGTTACATGAGTTTTACAAATGTAATATGTTCATTAAAATAAGGTTAATATTATTTTTTCTTATTACATGATTACGCGTAAAAACCCACACAAAACCAAGTTGCAATTGTAATTTTGAACCGTAATAAAATGCAAAAGAAGAACAGGTAGCGGGATTTTCCTTCAGGTTTTGAATTTTAAACGTGACGGTTTATATGTAAAAGACGTACGTTCAAGGGGAAATAACCAATTTATTACTATGACTATGACAATCCCAAACCTAGTACAACATGTACAAAAACATCTTTTTGGCAACAAAAGTAGTTTAACAAAATAAGCAATATATTAGGTTAAAATGGTCAACAAATTTGAGAATTGCAGCGAAATGTTTGTGGGACAACGTGACAATAATTGAAGTATAGTAAAACAGACGAAAAACACGACAGACCTGTTAGTTTGATGTATATAGCTATAAGACATGCCAATAAAATTCGAAAATGAAAGTTTGCGCACGTACTTGATTTCTTGTCATCCGAAAAAGTCATTCTGAGTACATATGTAACCTAAAAGCGCTTTTCTGGAGTTTGATGATAGTTTTAGGTGTGGAAGTAAAAAAAAAGCAAGGGCGATCTGATATTGATTTATTATTTTTGTTTACCACTCAGAATGCGTTTCCTTCCTCCAACTCCCCACTTAAGAGGGAGAGGAACGGTCATCAATGACCGAAGACCGTGTCTCACCAAGCTAGAGACAGTCTCGGTCAGCTTCACGCTCAGAAGAAAACGCTATTTCTCTTCATCGTGGGTTTAGGTCCAGTCAGAGTTATCTGACGTCCCGGCGATACATACTATAGAAATGATCCCTAAAAGTATGATCTTACCCGCGTAGGATCGTTACATGAGTTTTACAAATGTAATATGTTCATTAAAATAAGGTTAATATTATTTTTTCTTATTACATGATTACGCGTAAAAACCCACACAAAACCAAGTTGCAATTGTAATTTTGAACCGTAATAAAATGCAAAAGAAGAACAGGTAGCGGGATTTTCCTTCAGGTTTTGAATTTTAAACGTGACGGTTTATATGTAAAAGACGTACGTTCAAGGGGAAATAACCAATTTATTACTATGACTATGACAATCCCAAACCTAGTACAACATGTACAAAAACATCTTTTTGGCAACAAAAGTAGTTTAACAAAATAAGCAATATATTAGGTTAAAATGGTCAACAAATTTGAGAATTGCAGCGAAATGTTTGTGGGACAACGTGACAATAATTGAAGTTTAGTAAAACAGACGAAAAACACGACAGACCTGTTAGTTTGATGTATATAGCTATAAGACATGCCAATAAAATTCGAAAATGAAAGTTTGCGCACGTACTTGATTTCTTGTCATCCGAAAAAGTCATTCTGAGTACATATGTAACCTAAAAGCGCTTTTCTGGAGTTTGATGATAGTTTTAGGTGTGGAAGTAAAAAAAAAGCAAGGGCGATCTGATATTGATTTATTATTTTTGTTTACCACTCAGAATGCGTTTCCTTCCTCCAACTCCCCACTTAAGAGGGAGAGGAACGGTCATCAATGACCGAAGACCGTGTCTCACCAAGCTAGAGACAGTCTCGGTCAGCTTCACGCTCAGAAGAAAACGCTATTTCTCTTCATCGTGGGTTTAGGTCCAGTCAGAGTTATCTGACGTCCCGGCGATACATACTATAGAAATGATCCCTAAAAGTATGATCTTACCCGCGTAGGATCGTTACATGAGTTTTACAAATGTAATATGTTCATTAAAATAAGGTTAATATTATTTTTTCTTATTACATGATTACGCGTAAAAACCCACACAAAACCAAGTTGCAATTGTAATTTTGAACCGTAATAAAATGCAAAAGAAGAACAGGTAGCGGGATTTTCCTTCAGGTTTTGAATTTTAAACGTGACGGTTTATATGTAAAAGACGTACGTTCAAGGGGAAATAACCAATTTATTACTATGACTATGACAATCCCAAACCTAGTACAACATGTACAAAAACATCTTTTTGGCAACAAAAGTAGTTTAACAAAATAAGCAATATATTAGGTTAAAATGGTCAACAAATTTGAGAATTGCAGCGAAATGTTTGTGGGACAACGTGACAATAATTGAAGTATAGTAAAACAGACGAAAAACACGACAGACCTGTTAGTTTGATGTATATAGCTATAAGACATGCCAATAAAATTCGAAAATGAAAGTTTGCGCACGTACTTGATTTCTTGTCATCCGAAAAAGTCATTCTGAGTACATATGTAACCTAAAAGCGCTTTTCTGGAGTTTGATGATAGTTTTAGGTGTGGAAGTAAAAAAAAAGCAAGGGCGATCTGATATTGATTTATTATTTTTGTTTACCACTCAGAATGCGTTTCCTTCCTCCAACTCCCCACTTAAGAGGGAGAGGAACGGTCATCAATGACCGAAGACCGTGTCTCACCAAGCTAGAGACAGTCTCGGTCAGCTTCACGCTCAGAAGAAAACGCTATTTCTCTTCATCGTGGGTTTAGGTCCAGTCAGAGTTATCTGACGTCCCGGCGATACATACTATAGAAATGATCCCTAAAAGTATGATCTTACCCGCGTAGGATCGTTACATGAGTTTTACAAATGTAATATGTTCATTAAAATAAGGTTAATATTATTTTTTCTTATTACATGATTACGCGTAAAAACCCACACAAAACCAAGTTGCAATTGTAATTTTGAACCGTAATAAAATGCAAAAGAAGAACAGGTAGCGGGATTTTCCTTCAGGTTTTGAATTTTAAACGTGACGGTTTATATGTAAAAGACGTACGTTCAAGGGGAAATAACCAATTTATTACTATGACTATGACAATCCCAAACCTAGTACAACATGTACAAAAACATCTTTTTGGCAACAAAAGTAGTTTAACAAAATAAGCAATATATTAGGTTAAAATGGTCAACAAATTTGAGAATTGCAGCGAAATGTTTGTGGGACAACGTGACAATAATTGAAGTTTAGTAAAACAGACGAAAAACACGACAGACCTGTTAGTTTGATGTATATAGCTATAAGACATGCCAATAAAATTCGAAAATGAAAGTTTGCGCACGTACTTGATTTCTTGTCATCCGAAAAAGTCATTCTGAGTACATATGTAACCTAAAAGCGCTTTTCTGGAGTTTGATGATAGTTTTAGGTGTGGAAGTAAAAAAAAAGCAAGGGCGATCTGATATTGATTTATTATTTTTGTTTACCACTCAGAATGCGTTTCCTTCCTCCAACTCCCCACTTAAGAGGGAGAGGAACGGTCATCAATGACCGAAGACCGTGTCTCACCAAGCTAGAGACAGTCTCGGTCAGCTTCACGCTCAGAAGAAAACGCTATTTCTCTTCATCGTGGGTTTAGGTCCAGTCAGAGTTATCTGACGTCCCGGCGATACATACTATAGAAATGATCCCTAAAAGTATGATCTTACCCGCGTAGGATCGTTACATGAGTTTTACAAATGTAATATGTTCATTAAAATAAGGTTAATATTATTTTTTCTTATTACATGATTACGCGTAAAAACCCACACAAAACCAAGTTGCAATTGTAATTTTGAACCGTAATAAAATGCAAAAGAAGAACAGGTAGCGGGATTTTCCTTCAGGTTTTGAATTTTAAACGTGACGGTTTATATGTAAAAGACGTACGTTCAAGGGGAAATAACCAATTTATTACTATGACTATGACAATCCCAAACCTAGTACAACATGTACAAAAACATCTTTTTGGCAACAAAAGTAGTTTAACAAAATAAGCAATATATTAGGTTAAAATGGTCAACAAATTTGAGAATTGCAGCGAAATGTTTGTGGGACAACGTGACAATAATTGAAGTTTAGTAAAACAGACGAAAAACACGACAGACCTGTTAGTTTGATGTATATAGCTATAAGACATGCCAATAAAATTCGAAAATGAAAGTTTGCGCACGTACTTGATTTCTTGTCATCCGAAAAAGTCATTCTGAGTACATATGTAACCTAAAAGCGCTTTTCTGGAGTTTGATGATAGTTTTAGGTGTGGAAGTAAAAAAAAAGCAAGGGCGATCTGATATTGATTTATTATTTTTGTTTACCACTCAGAATGCGTTTCCTTCCTCCAACTCCCCACTTAAGAGGGAGAGGAACGGTCATCAATGACCGAAGACCGTGTCTCACCAAGCTAGAGACAGTCTCGGTCAGCTTCACGCTCAGAAGAAAACGCTATTTCTCTTCATCGTGGGTTTAGGTCCAGTCAGAGTTATCTGACGTCCCGGCGATACATACTATAGAAATGATCCCTAAAAGTATGATCTTACCCGCGTAGGATCGTTACATGAGTTTTACAAATGTAATATGTTCATTAAAATAAGGTTAATATTATTTTTTCTTATTACATGATTACGCGTAAAAACCCACACAAAACCAAGTTGCAATTGTAATTTTGAACCGTAATAAAATGCAAAAGAAGAACAGGTAGCGGGATTTTCCTTCAGGTTTTGAATTTTAAACGTGACGGTTTATATGTAAAAGACGTACGTTCAAGGGGAAATAACCAATTTATTACTATGACTATGACAATCCCAAACCTAGTACAACATGTACAAAAACATCTTTTTGGCAACAAAAGTAGTTTAACAAAATAAGCAATATATTAGGTTAAAATGGTCAACAAATTTGAGAATTGCAGCGAAATGTTTGTGGGACAACGTGACAATAATTGAAGTATAGTAAAACAGACGAAAAACACGACAGACCTGTTAGTTTGATGTATATAGCTATAAGACATGCCAATAAAATTCGAAAATGAAAGTTTGCGCACGTACTTGATTTCTTGTCATCCGAAAAAGTCATTCTGAGTACATATGTAACCTAAAAGCGCTTTTCTGGAGTTTGATGATAGTTTTAGGTGTGGAAGTAAAAAAAAAGCAAGGGCGATCTGATATTGATTTATTATTTTTGTTTACCACTCAGAATGCGTTTCCTTCCTCCAACTCCCCACTTAAGAGGGAGAGGAACGGTCATCAATGACCGAAGACCGTGTCTCACCAAGCTAGAGACAGTCTCGGTCAGCTTCACGCTCAGAAGAAAACGCTATTTCTCTTCATCGTGGGTTTAGGTCCAGTCAGAGTTATCTGACGTCCCGGCGATACATACTATAGAAATGATCCCTAAAAGTATGATCTTACCCGCGTAGGATCGTTACATGAGTTTTACAAATGTAATATGTTCATTAAAATAAGGTTAATATTATTTTTTCTTATTACATGATTACGCGTAAAAACCCACACAAAACCAAGTTGCAATTGTAATTTTGAACCGTAATAAAATGCAAAAGAAGAACAGGTAGCGGATTTTCCTTCAGGTTTTGAATTTTAAACGTGACGGTTTATATGTAAAAGACGTACGTTCAAGGGGAAATAACCAATTTATTACTATGACTATGACAATCCCAAACCTAGTACAACATGTACAAAAACATCTTTTTGGCAACAAAAGTAGTTTAACAAAATAAGCAATATATTAGGTTAAAATGGTCAACAAATTTGAGAATTGCAGCGAAATGTTTGTGGGACAACGTGACAATAATTGAAGTATAGTAAAACAGACGAAAAACACGACAGACCTGTTAGTTTGATGTATATAGCTATAAGACAATGCCAATAAAATTCGAAAATGAAAGTTTGCGCACGTACTTGATTTCTTGTCATCCGAAAAAGTCATT
>NW_026963707.1:10000-15000 GCF_036588685.1 Mytilus trossulus | reverse complement strand
CGGTAAAATTTTTTTACGAGGGTGAAATTTTCATCGTGGTGTCGCACGTTAGACGCGGACAGGCTATCGCGGGTCTCTCGATCATCCAGGCCGGCAAAGTATACCCTCGGTAAAATTTTTTTACGAGGGTGAAATTTTCATCGTGGTGTCGCACGTTAGACGCGGACAGGCTACCGCGGGTCTCTCGACCATCGAGGCCTTCAAACTATACCCTCGGTAAAATTTTTTTACAAGGGTGAAATGTTCATCGGTAAGCCGCACGTTAGATGCGGACAGGCTACCGCGGGTCTCTCGACCATCGAGGCCGTCTAACTATACCCTCGGTAAAAAAAATTTACAAGGCTGAAATGTTCATCGGGAAGCCGCACGTTAGACGAGGCAGGCTACCGCGGGTCTCTCGACCATCGAGGCCTTCAAACTATACCCTCGGTAAAAAATTTTTACAAGGGTGAAATGTTCATCGGGAAGCCGCACGTTAGATGCGGACAGGCTACCGCGGGTCTCTCGACCATCGAGGCCGTCTAACTATACCCTCGGTAAAAAAAATTTACAAGGCTGAAATGTTCATCGGGAAGCCGCACGTTAGACGAGGCAGGCTACCGCGGGTCTCTCGACCATCGAGGCCGTCTAACTGTACCCTCGGTAAAAAAAATGTACAAGGCTGAAATGTTCATCGGGAAGCCGCACGTTAGACGCGGACAGGCTACCGCGGGTCTCTCGACCATCGAGGCCGTCTAACTGTACCCTCGGTAAAAAAAATTTACAAGGCTGAAATGTTCATCGGGAAGCCGCACGTTAGACGAGGCAGGCTACCGCGGGTCTCTCGACCATCGAGGCCGTCTAACTGTACCCTCGGTAAAAAAAATGTACAAGGCTGAAATGTTCATCGGGAAGCCGCACGTTAGACGCGGACAGGCTACCGCGGGTCTCTCGACCATCGAGGCCGTCTAACTATCCCCTCGGTAAAAAAATTTACAAGGCTGAAATTTCCATCGGGAAGCCGTACGTTAGACGCAGGCAAGCTACCGCGGGTCTCTCGACCATCGAGGCCGTCTAACTGTACCCTCGGTAAAAAAAATTGACAAGGCTGAAATATTCATCGGGAAGCCGCACGTTAGACGAGGCAGGCTACCGCGGGTCTCTCGACCATCGAGGCCGTCTAAATATACCCTCGGTAAAAAAAAATTTACAAGGCTGAAATGTTCATCGGGAAGCCGCACGTTAGACGCAGGCAAGCTACTGCGGGTCTCTCGACCATCGAGGCCGTCTAACTGTACCCTCGGTAGAATTTTTTTTACCAGGCTGAAATGTTCATCGGGAAGCCGCACGTTAGACGAGGACAGGCTACCGCGGATCTCTCGACCATCGAGGCCGTCTAACTGTACCCTCGGTAAAAAAAAATTTACAAGGCTGACATGTTCATCGGGAAGCCGCACGTTAGACGAGGCAGGCTACCGCGGGTCTCTCGACCATCGAGGCCGTCTGACTTTACCCTCGGTAAAATTTTTTACAAGGGTGAAATGTTCATCGGGAAGCCGCACGTTAGACGCGGACAGGCTACCGCGGATCTCTCGACCATCGAGGCCGTCTAACTGTACCCTCGGTAAAAAAAAATGTACAAGGCTGAAATGTTCATCGGGAAGCCGCACGTTAGACGAGGCAGGCTACCGCGGGTCTCTCGACCATCGAGGCCGTCTAACTATCCCCTCGGTAAAAAAAAATTTACAAGGCTGAAATTTCCATCGGGAAGCCGTACGTTAGACGCAGGCAAGCTACCGCGGGTCTCTCGACCATCGAGGCCGTCTAACTGTACCCTCGGTAAAAAAAATTGACAAGGCTGAGATATTCATCGGGAAGCCGCACGTTAGACGCGGACAGGCTACCGCGGATCTCTCGACCATCGAGGCCGTCTAACTGTACCCTCGGTAAAAAAAAATTTACAAGGCTGACATGTTCATCGGGAAGCCGCACGTTAGACGAGGCAGGCTACCGCGGGTCTCTCGACCATCGATCGAAGCCGTCTAACTGTACCCTCGGTAAAAAAAATGTACAAGGCTGAAATGTTCATCGGGAAGCCGCACGTTAGACGAGGCAGGCTACCGCGGGTCTCTCGACCATCGATCGAAGCCGTCTAACTGTACCCTCGGTAAAAAAAAATGTACAAGGCTGAAATGTTCATCGGGAAGCCGCACGTTAGACGAGGCAGGCTACCGCGGGTCTCTCGACCATCGAAGCCGTCTGACTGTACCCTCGGTAAAAAAAATTCACAAGGCTGAAATGTTCATCGGGAAGCCGCACGTTAGACGAGGCAGGCTACCGCGGGTCTCTCGACCATCGAAGCCGTCTAACTGTACCCTCGGTAAAAAAAATTCACAAGGCTGAAATGTTCATCGGGAAGCCGCACGTTAGACGCAGGCAGGCTACCGCGGGTCTCTCGACCATCGAAGCCGTCTAACTGTACCCTCGGTAAAAAATTTTTACAAGGCTGAAATGTTCATCGGGAAGCCGCACGTTAGATGCGGACAGGCTACCGCGGGTCTCTCGACCATCGAGGCCGTCAAACTATACCCTCGGTAAAAAAAATTTTACAAGGGTGAAATTTTCATCGGTAAGCCGCACGTTAGACGCAGGCAGGCTACCGCGGGTCTCTCGACCATCGAAGCCTTCAAACTATACCCTCGGTAAAACTTTTTTACGAGGGTGAAATTTTCATCGGGAAGCCGCACGTTAGAATAGTACAGCAGGTCTCTCGATGAAACGATCACATTTCATGTAACGTAACGTAACAAAGGCAGGCATCGTACACCCTAACCCTAAGCCGCCTCTTGACGATGCACGTCCCTAACCCTAACCCTAACCCTAACCCTAACCCTAACCCTAACCCTAACCCTAACCCTAACCCTAACCCTAACTAACACAACCCTAACCCTAACCCTAACCCTAACCCTAACCCTAACCCTAACCCTAACCCTAACCCTAACCCTAACCCTAACCCTAACCCTAACCCTAACCCTAACCCTAACCCTAACCCTAACCCTAACCCTAACCCTAACCCTAACCCTAACCCTAACCCTAACCCTAACCCTAACCCTAACCCTAACCCTAACCCTAACCCTAACCCTAACCCTAACCCTAACCCTAACCCTAACCAGTCCGTGTCAGGACCCGAGCTGTCCTTAGTCCTCGATACGTTAGCCTGGTTTCGTTCGCGAATGTCAGGTCCATATGGACATAAGCATGGTATTCCTCGATACGTTAGCCTGGTTTCGCGAGTGTCAGGACCATATGGACATAAGCATGGTATTCCTCGATACGTTAACCTGGTTTCGCGAATGTCAGGACCATATGGACATAAGCATGGTATTCCTCGATACGTTAACCTGGTTTCGCGAATGTCAGGACCATATGGACATAAGCATGGTATTCCTCGATACGTTAACCTGGTTTCGCGAATGTCAGGACGTAAGCGGGACTTGTTAATTTTTGTTTTCCATGCCTTAACCGACCGCGGGTTGGGGACGACCACGTACACTGACACCCGCGGTAGCCCGCTAGCCAGGCCGTTCACGTCCCTTTACCAGCGGTAGCCCGCTATCGGGTCGACCACGTACACTGACACCCGCGGTAGCCCGCTAGCCAGGCCGTCCACGTCCCTTTACCCGCGGTAGCCCGCTATCGGGTCGACCACGTACACCGATACCCGCGGTAGCCCGCTAGCACGGCCGTCCACGTCCCTTTACCAGCGGTAGCCCAGTATCGGGTCGACCACGTACACTGACACCCGCGGTAGCCCGCTAGCCAGGCCGTCCACGTCCCTTTACCAGCGGTAGCCCGCTATCGGGTCGACCACGTACACCGACACCCGCGGTAGCCCGCTAGCCAGGCCGTCCACGTCCCTTTACCCGCGGTAGCCCGCTATCGGGTCGACCACGTACACCGATACCCGCGGTAGCCCGCTAGCACGGCCGTCCACGTCCCTTTACCCGCGGTAGCTCGCTATCGGGTCGACCACGTACACTGACACCCGCGGTAGCCCGCTAGCCAGGCCGTCCACGTCCCTTTACCAGCGGTAGCCCGCTATCGGGTCGACCACGTACACCGACACCCGCGGTAGCCCGCTAGCCAGGCCGTCCACGTCCCTTTACCCGCGGTAGCCCGCTATCGGGTCGACCACGTACACCGATACCCGCGGTAGCCCGCTAGCACGGCCGTCCACGTCCCTTTACCAGCGGTAGCCCAGTATCGGGTCGACCACGTACACTGACACCCGCGGTAGCCCGCTAGCCAGGCCGTCCACGTCCCTTTACCAGCGGTAGCCCGCTATCGGGTCGACCACGTACACCGACACCCGCGGTAGCCCGCTAGCCAGGCCGTCCACGTCCCTTTACCCGCGGTAGCCCGCTATCGGGTCGACCACGTACACCGATACCCGCGGTAGCCCGCTAGCACGGCCGTCCACGTCCCTTTACCCGCGGTAGCTCGCTATCGGGTCGACCACGTACACTGACACCCGCGGTAGCCCGCTAGCCAGGCCGTCCACGTCCCTTTACCAGCGGTAGCCCGCTATCGGGTCGACCACGTACACCGACACCCGCGGTAGCCCGCTAGCCAGGCCGTCCACGTCCCTTTACCCGCGGTAGCCCGCTATCGGGTCGACCACGTACACCGATACCCGCGGTAGCCCGCTAGCACGGCCGTCCACGTCCCTTTACCAGCGGTAGCCCAGTATCGGGTCGACCACGTACACTGACACCCGCGGTAGCCCGCTAGCCAGGCCGTCCACGTCCCTTTACCAGCGGTAGCCCGCTATCGGGTCGACCACGTACACCGACACCCGCGGTAGCCCGCTAGCCAGGCCGTCCACGTCCCTTTACCCGCGGTAGCCCGCTATCGGGTCGACCACGTACACCGATACCCGCGGTAGCCCGCTAGCACGGCCGTCCACGTCCCTTTACCCGCGGTAGCTCGCTATCGGGTCGACCACGTACCTTCTCAGCCGC
>NW_026963706.1:22500-26193 GCF_036588685.1 Mytilus trossulus | reverse complement strand
GCTAGCGGGCTACCGTAAGAAGGGACGTGGTCGACCCGATAGCGGGCTACCGCAGGTAAAGGTACGTCGACGGCCTCGGTAGCGAGCTACCGCGGGTAAGAAGGGACGTGGTCGACCCGATAGCGGGCTATCGCAGGTAAAGGAACGTCGACGGCCTCGGTAGCCAGCTACCGCGGGTAAGGAGGGGACGTGGTCGACCCGATAGCGGGCCATCGCAGGCAAAGGAACGTCGACGGCCTCGGTAGCCAGCTACCGCGGGTAAGGAGGGGACGTGGTCGACCCGATAGCGGGCCATCGCAGGCAAAGGAACGTCGACGGCCTCGGTAGCCAGCTACCGCGGGTAAGGAGGGGACGTGGTCGACCCGATAGCGGGCCATCGCAGGCAAAGGAACGTCGACGGCCTCGGTAGCCAGCTACCGCGGGTAAGGAGGGGACGTGGTCGACCCGATAGCGGGCCATCGCAGGCAAAGGAACGTCGACGGCCTCGGTAGCCAGCTACCGCGGGTAAGGAGGGGACGTGGTCGACCTGATAGCGGGCTATCGCAGGTAAGGGAACGTCGACGGCCTCGGTAGCCAGCTACCGTGGGTAAGAAGGGACGTGGTCGACCTGACAGCGGGCTAGCGCGGGTATAAGTGTACGTGGACGGCCTGATAGCGGGCTACCACGGGCTTATGCGGGTCTTCACGTGCCTACGTAGACTTTAACCCGCGGTAGCCCGCAAAAGGCCGACCACATACCTTTACCTGCGGTAGAGACCCGTGATCGCCCGCTACCAGACAGGCCGACCACGTACCTACACGTATCGAGGAATAATGCCAGCCTGGGTCCTGACACGGCCTAAGTAACAGGCTTTAGGGTTAGGGTTAGGGTTAGGGTTAGGGTTAGGGTTAGGGTTAGGGTTAATTTAGGGTTAGGGTTAATTTAGGGTTAGGGTTAGGGTTAGGGTTAATTTAGGGTTAGGGTTAATTTAGGGTTAGGGTTAGGGTTAGGGTTAATTTAGGGTTAGGGTTAGGGTTAGGGTTAGGGTTAATTTAGGGTTAGGGTTAGGGTTAGGGTTAGGGTTAGGGTTAGGGTTAGGGTTAGGGTTAGGGTTAGGGTTAGGGTTAGGGTTAGGGTTAGGGTTAGGGTTAGGGTTAGGGTTAGGGTTAGGGTTAGGGTTAGGGTTAGGGTTAGGGACGGGCATCGTCAAGAGGCGGCTTAGGGTTAGGGTGTACGATGCCTGCCTGCCTTCGTTACGTTACGTTACATGAAATGTGATCGTTTCATCGAGAGACCTGCTGTACTATTCTTACGTGCGGCTTCCCGATGAAAAATTGTCAACCTGTAACACTTTTTGACTAGGCTATGGCTTTGGCCGGCCGCCGATGGTCGAGAGACCCGCGGTAACCTGTCCGCGTCTCACGTGCGACATCCCGATGAAAATTTCACCCACGTAAAAAATATTTACCGAGGGTATTGTTTGCCGGCCTGGATGGTCGAGAGACCCGCGGTAGCTCGCCTGCGTCTAACGTGCGGCTTCCCGATGAAAATTTCACCCTTCTAAAAAATTTTTTACCGAGGGTATAGTTTGACGGCCTCGATGTGTCGAGAGACCCACGGTAGCCTGTCCGCATCTTACGTGCGGCTTCCCGATGAACATTTCAGCCTTGTAAAATTTTTTTTACCGAGGGTACAGTTAGACGGCCTCGATGGTCGAGAGACCCGCAGGAGCCTGCCTGCGTCTAACGTACGGCTTCCCGATGAACATTTCAGCCTTGTAAATTTTTTTACCGAGGGTATAGTTAGACGGCCTCGATGTGTCGAGAGACCCGCGGTAGCCTGCCTCGTCTAACGTGCGGCTTCCCGATGAACATGTCACCCTTCTAAATTTTTTTTACCGAGGGTATAGTTTGACGGCCTCGATGTGTCGAGAGACCCACGGTAGCCTGCCTGCGTCTATCGTGCGGCTTCCCGATGAACATTTCAGCCTTGTAAATTTTTTTTTACCGAGGGTACAGTTAGACGGCCTCGATGGTCGAGAGACCCGCGGTAGCCTGCCTGCGTCTATCGTGCGGCTTCCCGATGAAAATTTCACCCTTGTAAAAATTTTTTACCGAGGGTATAGTTTGAAGGCCTCGATGGTCGAGAGACCCGCGGTAGCCTGTCCGCATCTTACGTGCGGCTTCCCGATGAACATTTCAGCCTTGTAAATTTTTTTTTACCGAGGGTACAGTTAGACGGCCTCGATGGTCGAGAGACCCGCAATAGCCTGCCTGCGTCTAACGTACGGCTTCCCGATGAACATTTCAGCCTTGTAAATTTTTTTTTACCGAGGGTACAGTTAGACGGCCTCGATGGTCGAGAGACCCGCAGTAGCCTGCCTGCGTCTAACGTACGGCTTCCCGATGAACATTTCAGCCTTGTAAAATTTTTTTTACCGCGGGTACAGTTAGACGGCTTCGATGGTCGAGAGACCCGCGGTAGCCTGCCTGCGTCTAACGTGCGGCTTCCCGATGAAAATTTCACCCTTCTAAAATTTTTTTACCGAGGGTATAGTTTGACGGCCTCGATGTGTCGAGAGACCCACGGTAGCCTGCCTGCGTCTATCGTGCGGCTTCCCGATGAACATTTCAGCCTTGTAAATTTTTTTTTACCGAGGGTACAGTTAGACGGCCTCGATGGTCGAGAGACCCGCAATAGCCTGCCTGCGTCTAACGTACGGCTTCCCGATGAACATTTCAGCCTTGTAAATTTTTTTTTACCGAGGGTACAGTTAGACGGCCTCGATGGTCGAGAGACCCGCAGTAGCCTGCCTGCGTCTAACGTACGGCTTCCCGATGAACATTTCAGCCTTGTAAAATTTTTTTTACCGCGGGTACAGTTAGACGGCTTCGATGGTCGAGAGACCCGCGGTAGCCTGCCTGCGTCTAACGTGCGGCTTCCCGATGAAAATTTCACCCTTCTAAAATTTTTTTACCGAGGGTATAGTTTGACGGCCTCGATGTGTCGAGAGACCCACGGTAGCCTGCCTGCGTCTATCGTGCGGCTTCCCGATGAACATTTCAGCCTTGTAAATTTTTTTTTACCGAGGGTACAGTCAGACGGCCTCGATGGTCGAGAGACCCGCAGTAGCTTGCCTGCGTCTAACGTACGGCTTCCCGATGAACATTTCAGCCTTGTAAATTTTTTTTTACCGAGGGTACAGTTAGACGGCCTCGATGGTCGAGAGACCCGCAATAGCCTGCCTGCGTCTAACGTACGGCTTCCCGATGAACATTTCAGCCTTGTAAATTTTTTTTTACCGAGGGTACAGTTAGACGGCCTCGATGGTCGAGAGACCCGCAGTAGCCTGCCTGCGTCTAACGTACGGCTTCCCGATGAACATTTCAGCCTTGTAAATTTTTTTTTACCGAGGGTACAGTTAGACGGCTTCGATGGTCGAGAGACCCGCGGTAGCCTGCCTCGTCTAACGTGCGGCTTCTTGATGAACATTTCAGCCTTGTAAATTTTTTGTTCCGAGGGTACAGTTAGACGGCCTCGATGGTCGAGAGACCCGCGGTAGCCTGCCTGCGTCTAACGTGCGGCTTCCCGATGAATATTTCACCCTCGTAAAATTTTTTTACCGAGGGTATAGTTTGAAGGCCTCGATGGTCGAGAGACCCGCGGTAGCCTGTCCGCATCTAACGTGCGGCTTACCGATGAAAATTTCACCC
>NW_026963706.1:5000-12500 GCF_036588685.1 Mytilus trossulus | reverse complement strand
TCGATAGCGGGGCTACCGCATGCGATGGGAAAAAAAAAAAAAAAAAAAAAAAAAAAAATTTTCATCGGGCTTACCCGCGGCTGAGAAGGGACGTGGTCGTCCTCGATAGCGGGGCTACCGCATGCGATGGGAAAATTTTTTTTTTTTTTTTTTTTTCATCGGGCTTACCCGCGGCTGAGAAGGGACGTGGTCGACCTCGATAGCGGGGCTACCGCATGCGATGGGGAAAAAAAAAAAAAAAAAAAAAAAAAAAATTTCATCGGGCTTACCCGCGGCTGAGAAGATACGTGGTCGTCCTCGATAGCGGGGCTACCGCATGCGATGGGAATTTTTTTTTTTTTTTTTTTTTTTTCATCGGGCTTACCCGCGGCTGAGAAGGGACGTGGTCGACCTCGATAGCGGGGCTACCGCATGCGATGGGGAAAAAAAAAAAAAAAAAAAAAAAAAATTTTCATCGGGCTTACCCGCGGCTGTGAAGGGACGTGGTCGTCCTCGATAGCGGGGCTACCGCATGCGATGGGAAAATTTTTTTTTTTTTTTTTTTTTTTTCATCGGGCTTACCGCGGCTGAGAAGGACGTGGTCGACCTGATAGCGGTGCTACCGCATGCAATGGGGAAAAAAAAAAATCTTTTTTCAGCGGGCTTACCCGCGGCTGAGAAGGTACCGCGGGTATCAGTGTACGTGGTCGACCCGATAGCGGGCTACCGCGGGTAAAGGGACGTGGACGGCCGTGCTAGCGGGCTACCGCGGGTATCATCGTACGTGGTCGACCCGATAGCGAGCTACCGCGGGTAAAGGGACGTGGACGGCCGTGCTAGCGGGCTACCGCGGGTATCATCGTACGTGGTCGACCCGATAGCGGGCTACCGCGGGTAAAGGGACGTGGACGGCCGTGCTAGCGGGCTACCGCGGGTATCATCGTACGTGGTCGACCCGATAGCGAGCTACCGCGGGTAATGGGACGTGGACGGCCGTGCTAGCGGGCTACCGCGGGTATCATCGTACGTGGTCGACCCGATAGCGAGCTACCGCGGGTAAAGGGACGTGGACGGCCGTGCTAGCGGGCTACCGCGGGTATCATCGTACGTGGTCGACCCGATAGCGGGCTACCGCGGGTAAAGGGACGTGGACGGCCGTGCTAGCGGGCTACCGCGGGTATCATCGTACGTGGTCGACCCGATAGCGGGCTACCGCGGGTAAAGGGACGTGGACGGCGGTGCTAGCGGGCTACCGCGGGTATCATCGTACGTGGTCGACCCGATAGCGGGCTACCGCGGGTAAAGGGACGTGGACGGCCGTGCTAGCGGGCTACCGCGGGTATCATCGTACGTGGTCGACCCGATAGCGGGCTACCGCGGGTAAAGGGACGTGGACGGCCGTGCTAGCGGGCTACCGCGGGTATCATCGTACGTGGTCGACCCGATAGCGGGCTACCGCGGGTAAAGGGACGTGGACGGCCGTGCTAGCGGGCTACCGCGGGTATCATCGTACGTGGTCGACCCGATAGCGGGCTACCGCGGGTAAAGGGACGTGGACGGCCGTGCTAGCGGGCTACCGCGGGTATCATCGTACGTGGTCGACCCGATAGCGAGCTACCGCGGGTAAAGGGACGTGGACGGCCGTGCTAGCGGGCTACCGCGGGTATCATCGTACGTGGTCGACCCGATAGCGGGCTACCGCAGGTAAAGGGACGTCGACGGCCTCGGTAGCGAGCTACCGCGGGTAAGAAGGGACGTGGTCGACCCGATAGCGGGCTACCGCAGGTAAAGGTACGTCGACGGGCTCGGTAGCGAGCTACCGCGGATAAGAAGGGACGTGGTCGACCCGATAGCGGGCTACCGCAGGTAAAGGTACGTCGACGGCCTCGGTAGCCAGCTACCGCGGGTAAGAAGGGACGTGGTCGACCCGATAGCGGGCTATCGCAGGTAAAGGAACGTCGACGGCCTCGGTAGCCAGCTACCGCGGATAAGAAGGGACGTGGTCGACCCGATAGCGGGCTATCGCAGGTAAAGGAACGTCGACGGCCTCGGTAGCCAGCTACCGCGGGTAAGAAGGGACGTGGTCGACCCGATAGCGGGCTACCGCAGGCAAAGGGACGTCGACGGCCTCGGTAGCCAGCTACCGCGGGTAAGAAGGGACGTGGTCGACCCGATAGCGGGCTACCGCAGGTAAAGGTACGTCGACGGGCTCGGTAGCCAGCTACCGCGGGTAAGAAGGGACGTGGTCGACCCGATAGCGGGCCATCGCAGGCAAAGGAACGTCGACGGCCTCGGTAGCCAGCTACCGCGGGTAAGAAGGGACGTGGTCGACCCGATAGCGGGCTATCGCAGGTAAAGGAACGTCGACGGCCTCGGTAGCCAGCTACCGCGGGTAAGAAGGGACGTGGTCGACCCGATAGCGGGCCATCGCAGGCAAAGGAACGTCGACGGCCTCGGTAGCCAGCTACCGCGGGTAAGGAGGGGACGTGGTCGACCCGATAGCGGGCCATCGCAGGCAAAGGAACGTCGACGGCCTCGGTAGCCAGCTACCGCGGGTAAGGAGGGGACGTGGTCGACCTGATAGCGGGCTATCGCAGGTAAGGGAACGTCGACGGCCTCGGTAGCCAGCTACCGTGGGTAAGAAGGGACGTGGTCGACCTGACAGCGGGCTAGCGCGGGTATAAGTGTACGTGGACGGGCCTGATAGCGGGCTACCACGGGCTTATGCGGGTCTTCACGTCCCTACGTAGACTTTAACCCGCGGTAGCCCGCAAAAGGCCGACCACGTACCTTGTACCTGCGGTAGAGACCCGTGATCGCCCGCTACCAGACAGGCCGACCACGTACCTACACGTATCGAGGAATAATGCCAGCCTGGGTCCTGACACGGCCTAAGTAACAGGCTTTAGGGTTAGGGTTAGGGTTAGGGTTAGGGTTAGGGTTAGGGTTAGGGTTAGGGTTAGGGTTAGGGTTAGGGTTAGGGTTAGGGTTAGGGTTAGGGTTAGGGTTAGGGTTAGGGTTAATTTAGGGTTAGGGTTAGGGTTAGGGTTAGGGTTAATTTAGGGTTAGGGTTAATTTAGGGTTAGGGTTAGGGTTAGGGTTAGGGTTAGGGTTAGGGTTAGGGTTAGGGTTAGGGTTAATTTAGGGTTAGGGTTAGGGTTAGGGTTAGGGTTAATTTAGGGTTAGGGTTAATTTAGGGTTAGGGTTAGGGTTAGGGTTAGGGTTAGGGTTAGGGTTAGGGTTAGGGTTAGGGTTAGGGTTAGGGTTAGGGTTAGGGTTAGGGTTAGGGTTAGGGTTAGGGTTAATTTAGGGTTAGGGTTAGGGTTAGGGTTAGGGTTAGGGTTAATTTAGGGTTAGGGTTAATTTAGGGTTAGGGTTAGGGTTAGGGTTAGGGTTAGGGTTAGGGTTAGGGTTAGGGTTAGGGTTAGGGTTAGGGTTAGGGTTAGGGGTAGGGGTAGGGGTAGGGTTAGGGTTAGGGTTAGGGTTAGGGTTAGGGTTAGGGTTAGGGTAGGGTTAGGGTTAGGGTTAGGGTTAGGGTTAGGGTTAATTTAGGGTTAGGGTTAGGGTTAGGGACGGGCATCGTCAAGAGGCGGCTTAGGGTTAGGGTGTACGATGCCTGCCTGCCTTCGTTCGTTACGTTACGTTACATGAAATGTGATCGTTTCATCGAGAGACCTGCTGTACTATTCTTACGTGCGGCTTCCCGATGAAAAATTGTCAACCTGTAACACTTTTTGACTAGGCTATGGCTTTGGCCGGCCGCCGATGGTCGAGAGACCCGCGGTAACCTGTCCGCGTCTCACGTGCGACATCCCGATGAAAATTTCACCCACGTAAAAAATATTTACCGAGGGTATTGTTTGCCGGCCTGGATGGTCGAGAGACCCGCGGTAGCTCGCCTGCGTCTAACGTGCGGCTTCCGATGAAAATTTCACCCTTCTAAATTTTTTTTTACCGAGGGTATAGTTTGACGGCCTCGATGGTCGAGAGACCCACGGTAGCCTGCCTGCGTCTATCGTGCGGCTTCCCGATGAAAATTTCACCCTTGTAAATTTTTTTTTACCGAGGGTATAGTTTGAAGGCCTCGATGGTCGAGAGACCCGCGGTAGCCTGTCCGCATCTAACGTGCGGCTTACCGATGAAAATTTCACCCTCGTAAAAAAAATTTTACCGAGGGTATAGTTTGACGGCCTCGATGGTCGAGAGACCCGCGGTAGCCTGCCTGCGTCTAACGTGCGGCTGCCCGATGAAAATTTCACCCTCGTAAAATTTTTTTACCGAGGGTATAGTTTGAAGGCCTCGATGGTCGAGAGACCCGCGGTAGCATGTCCGCATCTAACGTGCGGCTTACCGATGAAAATTTCACCCTCGTAAAATTTTTTTACCGAGGGTATAGTTTGACGGCCTCGATGGTCGAGAGACCCGCGGTAGCCTGCCTGCGTCTAACGTGCGGCTGCCCGATGAAAATTTCACCCTCGTAAAATTTTTTTACCGAGGGTATAGTTTGAAGGCCTCGATGGTCGAGAGACCCGCGGTAGCCTGTCCGCGTCTAACGTGCGGCTGACCGATGAAAATTTCACCCTCGTAAAATTTTTTTACCGAGGGTATAGTTTGACGGCCTCGATGGTCGAGAGACCCGCGGTAGCCTGCCTGCGTCTAACGTGCGGCTGCCCGATGAAAATTTCACCCTCGTAAAAATTTTTTACCGAGGGTATAGTTTGAAGGCCTCGATGGTCGAGAGACCCGCGGTAGCCTGTCCGCGTCTAACGTGCGACACCACGATGAAAATTTCACCCTCGTAAAATTTTTTTACCGAGGGTATAGTTTGAAGGCCTCGATGGTCGAGAGACCCGCGGTAGCCTGTCCGCGTCTAACGTGCGACACCACGATGAAAATTTCACCCTCGTAAAATTTTTTTACCGAGGGTATAGTTTGAAGGCCTCGATGGTCGAGAGACCCCGCGGTAGCCTGTCCGCGTCTAACGTGCGACACCACGATGAAAATTTCACCCTCGTAAAATTTTTTTACCGAGGGTATAGTTTGCCGGCCTGGATGATCGAGAGACCCGCGGTAGCCTGTCCGCGTCTAACGTGCGACACCGCGATGAAAATTTCACCCTCGTAAAATTTTTTTACCGAGGGTATAGTTTGCCGGCCTGGATGATCGAGAGACCCGCGGTAGCCTGTCCGCGTCCAACGTGCGACACCACGATGAGAATTTCACCCTCGTAAATTTTTTTTACCGAGGGTATAGTTTGCCGGCCTGGATGATCGAGAGACCCGCGGTAGCCTGTCCGCGTCTAACGTGCGACACCCGATGAGAATTTCACCCTCGTAAAATTTTTTTACCGAGGGTATAGTTTGAAGGCCTCGATGGTCGAGAGACCCGCGGTAGCCTGTCCGCGTCTAACGTGCGGCTTCCCGATGAAAATTTCAGCCTTGTAAAATTTTTTTACCGAGGGTATAGTTAGACGGCCTCGATGGTCGAGAGACCCGCGGTAGCCTGCCTGCGTCTAACGTGCGGCTTCCCGATGAACATTTCAGCCTTGTAAATTTTTTTTACCGAGGGTATAGTTAGACGGCCTCGATGGTCGAGAGACCCGCGGTAGCCTGCCTGCGTCTAACGTGCGGCTTCCCGATGAAAATTTCAGCCTTGTGAAATTTTTTTTTACCGAGGGTACAGTTAGACGGCTTCGATGGTCGAGAGACCCGCGGTAGCCTGCCTCGTCTAACGTGCGGCTTCCCGATGAAAATTTCAGCCTCGTAAAATTTTTTTACCGAGGGTATAGTTAGACGGCCTCGATGGTCGAGAGACCCGCGGTAGCCTGTCCGCATCTAACGTGCGGCTTCCCGATGAAGATTTCAGCCTTGTAAATTTTTTTTACCGAGGGTATAGTTAGACGGCCTCGATGGTCGAGAGACCCGCGGTAGCCTGCCTGCGTCTAACGTGCGGCCTTCCCGATGAAAATTTCACCCTTGTAAAAATTTTTTTTTTTACCGAGGGTATAGTTTGAAGGCCTCGATGGTCGAGAGACCCGCGGTAGTCTGCCTGCGTCTAACGTGCGCCTTCCCGATGAACATTTCACCCTTGTGAAATTTTTTTTTACCGAGGGTATAGTTTGAAGGCCTCGATGGTCGAGAGACCCGCGGTAGCCTGCCTCGTCTAACGTGCGGCTTCCCGATGAACATTTCAGCCTTGTGAATTTTTTTTACCGAGGGTATAGTTAGACGGCCTCGATGGTCGAGAGACCCGCGGTAGCCTGCCTGCGTCTATCGTGCGGCTTCCCGATGAAAATTTCAGCCTTGTAAATTTTTTTTACCGAGGGTGTAGTCAGACGGCCTTCGATGGTCGAGAGACCCGCAGTAGCTTGCCTGCGTCTACCGTACGGCTTCCCGATGAACATTTCAGCCTTGTAATTTTTTTTTACCGAGGGTATAGTCAGACGGCCTTCGATGGTCGAGAGACCCGCGGTAGCTTGCCTGCGTCTAACGTACGGCTTCCCGATGAACATTTCAGCCTTGTAAAATTTTTTTACCGAGGGTGTAGTCAGACGGCCTTCGATGGTCGAGAGACCCGCAGTAGCTTGCCTGCGTCTACCGTACGGCTTCCCGATGAACATTTCAGCCTTGTAATTTTTTTTTACCGAGGGTATAGTCAGACGGCCTCGATGGTCGAGAGACCCGCGGTAGCCTGTCCGCGTCTAACGTGCGGCTTCCCGATGAACATTTCACCCTCGTAAAATTTTTTTTACCGAGGGTATACTTTGCCGGCCTGGACGATCGAGAGACCCGCGGTAGCCTGTCCGCGTCTAACGTGCGACACCACGATGAAAATTTCACCCTCGTAAAAAATTTTTACCGAGGGTATAGTTTGCCGGCCTGGATGATCGAGAGACCCGCGGTAGCCTGTCCGCGTCTAACGTGCGACACCACGATGAAAATTTCACCCTCGTAAAAAATTTTTACCGAGGGTATAGTTTGCCGGCCTGGATGATCGAGAGACCCGCGGTAGCCTGTCCGCGTCTAACGTGCGACACCACGATGAAAATTTCACCCTCGTAAAAAATTTTTACCGAGGGTATAGTTTGCCGGCCTGGATGATCGAGAGACCCGCGGTAGCCTGTCCGCGTCTAACGTGCGACACCACGATGAAAATTTCACCCTCGTAAAATTTTTTTACCGAGGGTATAGTTTGCCGGCCTGGATGATCGAGAGACCCGCGGTAGCCTGTCCGCGTCTAACGTGCGACACCACGATGAAATTTCACCCTCGTAAAATTTTTTTACCGAGGGTATAGTTTGCCGGCCTGGATGATCGAGAGACCCGCGGTAGCCTGTCCGCGTCTAACGTGCGACACCACGATGAAAATTTCACCCTCGTAAAAATTTTTTACCGAGGGTATAGTTTGCCGGCCTGGATGATCGAGAGACCCGCGGTAGCCTGTCCGCGTCTAACGTGCGACACCACGATGAAAATTTCACCCTCGTAAAAAATTTTTACCGAGGGTATAGTTTGCCGGCCT
>NW_026963705.1:0-33180 GCF_036588685.1 Mytilus trossulus | reverse complement strand
ACGACTAATTCATGGTCCCATTACTTTCTATGTTAAATTCCTCCGTTCAAAACCTTCCAGCAGGCACACCTCTTGTTTTAAGTTCAAATAAAGTGGCAATCATTGCATTTCAAAGCAACACTTTAAGCTGCTGCTTAATTTGATGAAAAGCTACAACTCTATCTAGCTACTGAGAAGTGATACAATGTTTATATATAAGCACCACATAGACAGTAACAAGAAAGGCTGATAACCTGTGAACTTTTAGACGGCAGCAATTTCAATATTTAGACTTATTTAAATGTTTTGACTTTTGAGCCTCCTCACTCTCAGTTCGTACAAGTTATAGCAGATACTAGTATGTGATACGTATGGTAGGGGACGTTTAATCTATACCTATAAAATGCATCGGATCAGAGGTATAGTAACTGTGAACCCTAAACACAGTGTCAGTGCCAAGCTTAACTTCACCATACGTATCATGAATAGTATCCAACTACTTCCTGTAATTGACTTTTAGGTCAATTTAAGTTTGTCCCGTTCAATAGTTTGTCCCGTGCATAATTATGTCATATTGCATGCAACTTTAAAATACTAGAATACAGCTTAATTGTATACTTACTGTTTAGACTTGACGTGTATTTTCTGTCTTAACTACTTTCTTCATAGACACCAAAAATGTGGTTCAAACTAGAATTTCAATGCCTTTGATTGATACCTTTTCTGAAACTGTTGACAGTAATCTGCTAAATGATAAAATACAAAATGAGTTTCTTTCGCAAATAGGGGAAGGACACGACTAATTCATGGTCCCATTACTTTCTATGTTAAATTCCTCCGTTCAAAACCTTCCAGCAGGCACACCTCTTGTTTTAAGTTCAAATAAAGTGGCAATCATTGCATTTCAAAGCAACACTTTAAGCTGCTGCTTAATTTGATGAAAAGCTACAACTCTATCTAGCTACTGAGAAGTGATACAATGTTTATATATAAGCACCACATAGACAGTAACAAGAAAGGCTGATAACCTGTGAACTTTTAGACGGCAGCAATTTCAATATTTAGACTTATTTAAATGTTTTGACTTTTGAGCCTCCTCACTCTCAGTTCGTACAAGTTATAGCAGATACTAGTATGTGATACGTATGGTAGGGGACGTTTAATCTATACCTATAAAATGCATCGGATCAGAGGTATAGTAACTGTGAACCCTAAACACAGTGTCAGTGCCAAGCTTAACTTCACCATACGTATCATGAATAGTATCCAACTACTTCCTGTAATTGACTTTTAGGTCAATTTAAGTTTGTCCCGTTCAATAGTTTGTCCCGTGCATAATTATGTCATATTGCATGCAACTTTAAAATACTAGAATACAGCTTAATTGTATACTTACTGTTTAGACTTGACGTGTATTTTCTGTCTTAACTACTTTCTTCATAGACACCAAAAATGTGGTTCAAACTAGAATTTCAATGCCTTTGATTGATACCTTTTCTGAAACTGTTGACAGTAATCTGCTAAATGATAAAATACAAAATGAGTTTCTTTCGCAAATAGGGGAAGGACACGACTAATTCATGGTCCCATTACTTTCTATGTTAAATTCCTCCGTTCAAAACCTTCCAGCAGGCACACCTCTTGTTTTAAGTTCAAATAAAGTGGCAATCATTGCATTTCAAAGCAACACTTTAAGCTGCTGCTTAATTTGATGAAAAGCTACAACTCTATCTAGCTACTGAGAAGTGATACAATGTTTATATATAAGCACCACATAGACAGTAACAAGAAAGGCTGATAACCTGTGAACTTTTAGACGGCAGCAATTTCAATATTTAGACTTATTTAAATGTTTTGACTTTTGAGCCTCCTCACTCTCAGTTCGTACAAGTTATAGCAGATACTAGTATGTGATACGTATGGTAGGGGACGTTTAATCTATACCTATAAAATGCATCGGATCAGAGGTATAGTAACTGTGAACCCTAAACACAGTGTCAGTGCCAAGCTTAACTTCACCATACGTATCATGAATAGTATCCAACTACTTCCTGTAATTGACTTTTAGGTCAATTTAAGTTTGTCCCGTTCAATAGTTTGTCCCGTGCATAATTATGTCATATTGCATGCAACTTTAAAATACTAGAATACAGCTTAATTGTATACTTACTGTTTAGACTTGACGTGTATTTTCTGTCTTAACTACTTTCTTCATAGACACCAAAAATGTGGTTCAAACTAGAATTTCAATGCCTTTGATTGATACCTTTTCTGAAACTGTTGACAGTAATCTGCTAAATGATAAAATACAAAATGAGTTTCTTTCGCAAATAGGGGAAGGACACGACTAATTCATGGTCCCATTACTTTCTATGTTAAATTCCTCCGTTCAAAACCTTCCAGCAGGCACACCTCTTGTTTTAAGTTCAAATAAAGTGGCAATCATTGCATTTCAAAGCAACACTTTAAGCTGCTGCTTAATTTGATGAAAAGCTACAACTCTATCTAGCTACTGAGAAGTGATACAATGTTTATATATAAGCACCACATAGACAGTAACAAGAAAGGCTGATAACCTGTGAACTTTTAGACGGCAGCAATTTCAATATTTAGACTTATTTAAATGTTTTGACTTTTGAGCCTCCTCACTCTCAGTTCGTACAAGTTATAGCAGATACTAGTATGTGATACGTATGGTAGGGGACGTTTAATCTATACCTATAAAATGCATCGGATCAGAGGTATAGTAACTGTGAACCCTAAACACAGTGTCAGTGCCAAGCTTAACTTCACCATACGTATCATGAATAGTATCCAACTACTTCCTGTAATTGACTTTTAGGTCAATTTAAGTTTGTCCCGTTCAATAGTTTGTCCCGTGCATAATTATGTCATATTGCATGCAACTTTAAAATACTAGAATACAGCTTAATTGTATACTTACTGTTTAGACTTGACGTGTATTTTCTGTCTTAACTACTTTCTTCATAGACACCAAAAATGTGGTTCAAACTAGAATTTCAATGCCTTTGATTGATACCTTTTCTGAAACTGTTGACAGTAATCTGCTAAATGATAAAATACAAAATGAGTTTCTTTCGCAAATAGGGGAAGGACACGACTAATTCATGGTCCCATTACTTTCTATGTTAAATTCCTCCGTTCAAAACCTTCCAGCAGGCACACCTCTTGTTTTAAGTTCAAATAAAGTGGCAATCATTGCATTTCAAAGCAACACTTTAAGCTGCTGCTTAATTTGATGAAAAGCTACAACTCTATCTAGCTACTGAGAAGTGATACAATGTTTATATATAAGCACCACATAGACAGTAACAAGAAAGGCTGATAACCTGTGAACTTTTAGACGGCAGCAATTTCAATATTTAGACTTATTTAAATGTTTTGACTTTTGAGCCTCCTCACTCTCAGTTCGTACAAGTTATAGCAGATACTAGTATGTGATACGTATGGTAGGGGACGTTTAATCTATACCTATAAAATGCATCGGATCAGAGGTATAGTAACTGTGAACCCTAAACACAGTGTCAGTGCCAAGCTTAACTTCACCATACGTATCATGAATAGTATCCAACTACTTCCTGTAATTGACTTTTAGGTCAATTTAAGTTTGTCCCGTTCAATAGTTTGTCCCGTGCATAATTATGTCATATTGCATGCAACTTTAAAATACTAGAATACAGCTTAATTGTATACTTACTGTTTAGACTTGACGTGTATTTTCTGTCTTAACTACTTTCTTCATAGACACCAAAAATGTGGTTCAAACTAGAATTTCAATGCCTTTGATTGATACCTTTTCTGAAACTGTTGACAGTAATCTGCTAAATGATAAAATACAAAATGAGTTTCTTTCGCAAATAGGGGAAGGACACGACTAATTCATGGTCCCATTACTTTCTATGTTAAATTCCTCCGTTCAAAACCTTCCAGCAGGCACACCTCTTGTTTTAAGTTCAAATAAAGTGGCAATCATTGCATTTCAAAGCAACACTTTAAGCTGCTGCTTAATTTGATGAAAAGCTACAACTCTATCTAGCTACTGAGAAGTGATACAATGTTTATATATAAGCACCACATAGACAGTAACAAGAAAGGCTGATAACCTGTGAACTTTTAGACGGCAGCAATTTCAATATTTAGACTTATTTAAATGTTTTGACTTTTGAGCCTCCTCACTCTCAGTTCGTACAAGTTATAGCAGATACTAGTATGTGATACGTATGGTAGGGGACGTTTAATCTATACCTATAAAATGCATCGGATCAGAGGTATAGTAACTGTGAACCCTAAACACAGTGTCAGTGCCAAGCTTAACTTCACCATACGTATCATGAATAGTATCCAACTACTTCCTGTAATTGACTTTTAGGTCAATTTAAGTTTGTCCCGTTCAATAGTTTGTCCCGTGCATAATTATGTCATATTGCATGCAACTTTAAAATACTAGAATACAGCTTAATTGTATACTTACTGTTTAGACTTGACGTGTATTTTCTGTCTTAACTACTTTCTTCATAGACACCAAAAATGTGGTTCAAACTAGAATTTCAATGCCTTTGATTGATACCTTTTCTGAAACTGTTGACAGTAATCTGCTAAATGATAAAATACAAAATGAGTTTCTTTCGCAAATAGGGGAAGGACACGACTAATTCATGGTCCCATTACTTTCTATGTTAAATTCCTCCGTTCAAAACCTTCCAGCAGGCACACCTCTTGTTTTAAGTTCAAATAAAGTGGCAATCATTGCATTTCAAAGCAACACTTTAAGCTGCTGCTTAATTTGATGAAAAGCTACAACTCTATCTAGCTACTGAGAAGTGATACAATGTTTATATATAAGCACCACATAGACAGTAACAAGAAAGGCTGATAACCTGTGAACTTTTAGACGGCAGCAATTTCAATATTTAGACTTATTTAAATGTTTTGACTTTTGAGCCTCCTCACTCTCAGTTCGTACAAGTTATAGCAGATACTAGTATGTGATACGTATGGTAGGGGACGTTTAATCTATACCTATAAAATGCATCGGATCAGAGGTATAGTAACTGTGAACCCTAAACACAGTGTCAGTGCCAAGCTTAACTTCACCATACGTATCATGAATAGTATCCAACTACTTCCTGTAATTGACTTTTAGGTCAATTTAAGTTTGTCCCGTTCAATAGTTTGTCCCGTGCATAATTATGTCATATTGCATGCAACTTTAAAATACTAGAATACAGCTTAATTGTATACTTACTGTTTAGACTTGACGTGTATTTTCTGTCTTAACTACTTTCTTCATAGACACCAAAAATGTGGTTCAAACTAGAATTTCAATGCCTTTGATTGATACCTTTTCTGAAACTGTTGACAGTAATCTGCTAAATGATAAAATACAAAATGAGTTTCTTTCGCAAATAGGGGAAGGACACGACTAATTCATGGTCCCATTACTTTCTATGTTAAATTCCTCCGTTCAAAACCTTCCAGCAGGCACACCTCTTGTTTTAAGTTCAAATAAAGTGGCAATCATTGCATTTCAAAGCAACACTTTAAGCTGCTGCTTAATTTGATGAAAAGCTACAACTCTATCTAGCTACTGAGAAGTGATACAATGTTTATATATAAGCACCACATAGACAGTAACAAGAAAGGCTGATAACCTGTGAACTTTTAGACGGCAGCAATTTCAATATTTAGACTTATTTAAATGTTTTGACTTTTGAGCCTCCTCACTCTCAGTTCGTACAAGTTATAGCAGATACTAGTATGTGATACGTATGGTAGGGGACGTTTAATCTATACCTATAAAATGCATCGGATCAGAGGTATAGTAACTGTGAACCCTAAACACAGTGTCAGTGCCAAGCTTAACTTCACCATACGTATCATGAATAGTATCCAACTACTTCCTGTAATTGACTTTTAGGTCAATTTAAGTTTGTCCCGTTCAATAGTTTGTCCCGTGCATAATTATGTCATATTGCATGCAACTTTAAAATACTAGAATACAGCTTAATTGTATACTTACTGTTTAGACTTGACGTGTATTTTCTGTCTTAACTACTTTCTTCATAGACACCAAAAATGTGGTTCAAACTAGAATTTCAATGCCTTTGATTGATACCTTTTCTGAAACTGTTGACAGTAATCTGCTAAATGATAAAATACAAAATGAGTTTCTTTCGCAAATAGGGGAAGGACACGACTAATTCATGGTCCCATTACTTTCTATGTTAAATTCCTCCGTTCAAAACCTTCCAGCAGGCACACCTCTTGTTTTAAGTTCAAATAAAGTGGCAATCATTGCATTTCAAAGCAACACTTTAAGCTGCTGCTTAATTTGATGAAAAGCTACAACTCTATCTAGCTACTGAGAAGTGATACAATGTTTATATATAAGCACCACATAGACAGTAACAAGAAAGGCTGATAACCTGTGAACTTTTAGACGGCAGCAATTTCAATATTTAGACTTATTTAAATGTTTTGACTTTTGAGCCTCCTCACTCTCAGTTCGTACAAGTTATAGCAGATACTAGTATGTGATACGTATGGTAGGGGACGTTTAATCTATACCTATAAAATGCATCGGATCAGAGGTATAGTAACTGTGAACCCTAAACACAGTGTCAGTGCCAAGCTTAACTTCACCATACGTATCATGAATAGTATCCAACTACTTCCTGTAATTGACTTTTAGGTCAATTTAAGTTTGTCCCGTTCAATAGTTTGTCCCGTGCATAATTATGTCATATTGCATGCAACTTTAAAATACTAGAATACAGCTTAATTGTATACTTACTGTTTAGACTTGACGTGTATTTTCTGTCTTAACTACTTTCTTCATAGACACCAAAAATGTGGTTCAAACTAGAATTTCAATGCCTTTGATTGATACCTTTTCTGAAACTGTTGACAGTAATCTGCTAAATGATAAAATACAAAATGAGTTTCTTTCGCAAATAGGGGAAGGACACGACTAATTCATGGTCCCATTACTTTCTATGTTAAATTCCTCCGTTCAAAACCTTCCAGCAGGCACACCTCTTGTTTTAAGTTCAAATAAAGTGGCAATCATTGCATTTCAAAGCAACACTTTAAGCTGCTGCTTAATTTGATGAAAAGCTACAACTCTATCTAGCTACTGAGAAGTGATACAATGTTTATATATAAGCACCACATAGACAGTAACAAGAAAGGCTGATAACCTGTGAACTTTTAGACGGCAGCAATTTCAATATTTAGACTTATTTAAATGTTTTGACTTTTGAGCCTCCTCACTCTCAGTTCGTACAAGTTATAGCAGATACTAGTATGTGATACGTATGGTAGGGGACGTTTAATCTATACCTATAAAATGCATCGGATCAGAGGTATAGTAACTGTGAACCCTAAACACAGTGTCAGTGCCAAGCTTAACTTCACCATACGTATCATGAATAGTATCCAACTACTTCCTGTAATTGACTTTTAGGTCAATTTAAGTTTGTCCCGTTCAATAGTTTGTCCCGTGCATAATTATGTCATATTGCATGCAACTTTAAAATACTAGAATACAGCTTAATTGTATACTTACTGTTTAGACTTGACGTGTATTTTCTGTCTTAACTACTTTCTTCATAGACACCAAAAATGTGGTTCAAACTAGAATTTCAATGCCTTTGATTGATACCTTTTCTGAAACTGTTGACAGTAATCTGCTAAATGATAAAATACAAAATGAGTTTCTTTCGCAAATAGGGGAAGGACACGACTAATTCATGGTCCCATTACTTTCTATGTTAAATTCCTCCGTTCAAAACCTTCCAGCAGGCACACCTCTTGTTTTAAGTTCAAATAAAGTGGCAATCATTGCATTTCAAAGCAACACTTTAAGCTGCTGCTTAATTTGATGAAAAGCTACAACTCTATCTAGCTACTGAGAAGTGATACAATGTTTATATATAAGCACCACATAGACAGTAACAAGAAAGGCTGATAACCTGTGAACTTTTAGACGGCAGCAATTTCAATATTTAGACTTATTTAAATGTTTTGACTTTTGAGCCTCCTCACTCTCAGTTCGTACAAGTTATAGCAGATACTAGTATGTGATACGTATGGTAGGGGACGTTTAATCTATACCTATAAAATGCATCGGATCAGAGGTATAGTAACTGTGAACCCTAAACACAGTGTCAGTGCCAAGCTTAACTTCACCATACGTATCATGAATAGTATCCAACTACTTCCTGTAATTGACTTTTAGGTCAATTTAAGTTTGTCCCGTTCAATAGTTTGTCCCGTGCATAATTATGTCATATTGCATGCAACTTTAAAATACTAGAATACAGCTTAATTGTATACTTACTGTTTAGACTTGACGTGTATTTTCTGTCTTAACTACTTTCTTCATAGACACCAAAAATGTGGTTCAAACTAGAATTTCAATGCCTTTGATTGATACCTTTTCTGAAACTGTTGACAGTAATCTGCTAAATGATAAAATACAAAATGAGTTTCTTTCGCAAATAGGGGAAGGACACGACTAATTCATGGTCCCATTACTTTCTATGTTAAATTCCTCCGTTCAAAACCTTCCAGCAGGCACACCTCTTGTTTTAAGTTCAAATAAAGTGGCAATCATTGCATTTCAAAGCAACACTTTAAGCTGCTGCTTAATTTGATGAAAAGCTACAACTCTATCTAGCTACTGAGAAGTGATACAATGTTTATATATAAGCACCACATAGACAGTAACAAGAAAGGCTGATAACCTGTGAACTTTTAGACGGCAGCAATTTCAATATTTAGACTTATTTAAATGTTTTGACTTTTGAGCCTCCTCACTCTCAGTTCGTACAAGTTATAGCAGATACTAGTATGTGATACGTATGGTAGGGGACGTTTAATCTATACCTATAAAATGCATCGGATCAGAGGTATAGTAACTGTGAACCCTAAACACAGTGTCAGTGCCAAGCTTAACTTCACCATACGTATCATGAATAGTATCCAACTACTTCCTGTAATTGACTTTTAGGTCAATTTAAGTTTGTCCCGTTCAATAGTTTGTCCCGTGCATAATTATGTCATATTGCATGCAACTTTAAAATACTAGAATACAGCTTAATTGTATACTTACTGTTTAGACTTGACGTGTATTTTCTGTCTTAACTACTTTCTTCATAGACACCAAAAATGTGGTTCAAACTAGAATTTCAATGCCTTTGATTGATACCTTTTCTGAAACTGTTGACAGTAATCTGCTAAATGATAAAATACAAAATGAGTTTCTTTCGCAAATAGGGGAAGGACACGACTAATTCATGGTCCCATTACTTTCTATGTTAAATTCCTCCGTTCAAAACCTTCCAGCAGGCACACCTCTTGTTTTAAGTTCAAATAAAGTGGCAATCATTGCATTTCAAAGCAACACTTTAAGCTGCTGCTTAATTTGATGAAAAGCTACAACTCTATCTAGCTACTGAGAAGTGATACAATGTTTATATATAAGCACCACATAGACAGTAACAAGAAAGGCTGATAACCTGTGAACTTTTAGACGGCAGCAATTTCAATATTTAGACTTATTTAAATGTTTTGACTTTTGAGCCTCCTCACTCTCAGTTCGTACAAGTTATAGCAGATACTAGTATGTGATACGTATGGTAGGGGACGTTTAATCTATACCTATAAAATGCATCGGATCAGAGGTATAGTAACTGTGAACCCTAAACACAGTGTCAGTGCCAAGCTTAACTTCACCATACGTATCATGAATAGTATCCAACTACTTCCTGTAATTGACTTTTAGGTCAATTTAAGTTTGTCCCGTTCAATAGTTTGTCCCGTGCATAATTATGTCATATTGCATGCAACTTTAAAATACTAGAATACAGCTTAATTGTATACTTACTGTTTAGACTTGACGTGTATTTTCTGTCTTAACTACTTTCTTCATAGACACCAAAAATGTGGTTCAAACTAGAATTTCAATGCCTTTGATTGATACCTTTTCTGAAACTGTTGACAGTAATCTGCTAAATGATAAAATACAAAATGAGTTTCTTTCGCAAATAGGGGAAGGACACGACTAATTCATGGTCCCATTACTTTCTATGTTAAATTCCTCCGTTCAAAACCTTCCAGCAGGCACACCTCTTGTTTTAAGTTCAAATAAAGTGGCAATCATTGCATTTCAAAGCAACACTTTAAGCTGCTGCTTAATTTGATGAAAAGCTACAACTCTATCTAGCTACTGAGAAGTGATACAATGTTTATATATAAGCACCACATAGACAGTAACAAGAAAGGCTGATAACCTGTGAACTTTTAGACGGCAGCAATTTCAATATTTAGACTTATTTAAATGTTTTGACTTTTGAGCCTCCTCACTCTCAGTTCGTACAAGTTATAGCAGATACTAGTATGTGATACGTATGGTAGGGGACGTTTAATCTATACCTATAAAATGCATCGGATCAGAGGTATAGTAACTGTGAACCCTAAACACAGTGTCAGTGCCAAGCTTAACTTCACCATACGTATCATGAATAGTATCCAACTACTTCCTGTAATTGACTTTTAGGTCAATTTAAGTTTGTCCCGTTCAATAGTTTGTCCCGTGCATAATTATGTCATATTGCATGCAACTTTAAAATACTAGAATACAGCTTAATTGTATACTTACTGTTTAGACTTGACGTGTATTTTCTGTCTTAACTACTTTCTTCATAGACACCAAAAATGTGGTTCAAACTAGAATTTCAATGCCTTTGATTGATACCTTTTCTGAAACTGTTGACAGTAATCTGCTAAATGATAAAATACAAAATGAGTTTCTTTCGCAAATAGGGGAAGGACACGACTAATTCATGGTCCCATTACTTTCTATGTTAAATTCCTCCGTTCAAAACCTTCCAGCAGGCACACCTCTTGTTTTAAGTTCAAATAAAGTGGCAATCATTGCATTTCAAAGCAACACTTTAAGCTGCTGCTTAATTTGATGAAAAGCTACAACTCTATCTAGCTACTGAGAAGTGATACAATGTTTATATATAAGCACCACATAGACAGTAACAAGAAAGGCTGATAACCTGTGAACTTTTAGACGGCAGCAATTTCAATATTTAGACTTATTTAAATGTTTTGACTTTTGAGCCTCCTCACTCTCAGTTCGTACAAGTTATAGCAGATACTAGTATGTGATACGTATGGTAGGGGACGTTTAATCTATACCTATAAAATGCATCGGATCAGAGGTATAGTAACTGTGAACCCTAAACACAGTGTCAGTGCCAAGCTTAACTTCACCATACGTATCATGAATAGTATCCAACTACTTCCTGTAATTGACTTTTAGGTCAATTTAAGTTTGTCCCGTTCAATAGTTTGTCCCGTGCATAATTATGTCATATTGCATGCAACTTTAAAATACTAGAATACAGCTTAATTGTATACTTACTGTTTGACGTGTATTTTCTGTCTTAACTACTTTCTTCATAGACACCAAAAATGTGGTTCAAACTAGAATTTCAATGCCTTTGATTGATACCTTTTCTGAAACTGTTGACAGTAATCTGCTAAATGATAAAATACAAAATGAGTTTCTTTCGCAAATAGGGGAAGGACACGACTAATTCATGGTCCCATTACTTTCTATGTTAAATTCCTCCGTTCAAAACCTTCCAGCAGGCACACCTCTTGTTTTAAGTTCAAATAAAGTGGCAATCATTGCATTTCAAAGCAACACTTTAAGCTGCTGCTTAATTTGATGAAAAGCTACAACTCTATCTAGCTACTGAGAAGTGATACAATGTTTATATATAAGCACCACATAGACAGTAACAAGAAAGGCTGATAACCTGTGAACTTTTAGACGGCAGCAATTTCAATATTTAGACTTATTTAAATGTTTTGACTTTTGAGCCTCCTCACTCTCAGTTCGTACAAGTTATAGCAGATACTAGTATGTGATACGTATGGTAGGGGACGTTTAATCTATACCTATAAAATGCATCGGATCAGAGGTATAGTAACTGTGAACCCTAAACACAGTGTCAGTGCCAAGCTTAACTTCACCATACGTATCATGAATAGTATCCAACTACTTCCTGTAATTGACTTTTAGGTCAATTTAAGTTTGTCCCGTTCAATAGTTTGTCCCGTGCATAATTATGTCATATTGCATGCAACTTTAAAATACTAGAATACAGCTTAATTGTATACTTACTGTTTAGACTTGACGTGTATTTTCTGTCTTAACTACTTTCTTCATAGACACCAAAAATGTGGTTCAAACTAGAATTTCAATGCCTTTGATTGATACCTTTTCTGAAACTGTTGACAGTAATCTGCTAAATGATAAAATACAAAATGAGTTTCTTTCGCAAATAGGGGAAGGACACGACTAATTCATGGTCCCATTACTTTCTATGTTAAATTCCTCCGTTCAAAACCTTCCAGCAGGCACACCTCTTGTTTTAAGTTCAAATAAAGTGGCAATCATTGCATTTCAAAGCAACACTTTAAGCTGCTGCTTAATTTGATGAAAAGCTACAACTCTATCTAGCTACTGAGAAGTGATACAATGTTTATATATAAGCACCACATAGACAGTAACAAGAAAGGCTGATAACCTGTGAACTTTTAGACGGCAGCAATTTCAATATTTAGACTTATTTAAATGTTTTGACTTTTGAGCCTCCTCACTCTCAGTTCGTACAAGTTATAGCAGATACTAGTATGTGATACGTATGGTAGGGGACGTTTAATCTATACCTATAAAATGCATCGGATCAGAGGTATAGTAACTGTGAACCCTAAACACAGTGTCAGTGCCAAGCTTAACTTCACCATACGTATCATGAATAGTATCCAACTACTTCCTGTAATTGACTTTTAGGTCAATTTAAGTTTGTCCCGTTCAATAGTTTGTCCCGTGCATAATTATGTCATATTGCATGCAACTTTAAAATACTAGAATACAGCTTAATTGTATACTTACTGTTTAGACTTGACGTGTATTTTCTGTCTTAACTACTTTCTTCATAGACACCAAAAATGTGGTTCAAACTAGAATTTCAATGCCTTTGATTGATACCTTTTCTGAAACTGTTGACAGTAATCTGCTAAATGATAAAATACAAAATGAGTTTCTTTCGCAAATAGGGGAAGGACACGACTAATTCATGGTCCCATTACTTTCTATGTTAAATTCCTCCGTTCAAAACCTTCCAGCAGGCACACCTCTTGTTTTAAGTTCAAATAAAGTGGCAATCATTGCATTTCAAAGCAACACTTTAAGCTGCTGCTTAATTTGATGAAAAGCTACAACTCTATCTAGCTACTGAGAAGTGATACAATGTTTATATATAAGCACCACATAGACAGTAACAAGAAAGGCTGATAACCTGTGAACTTTTAGACGGCAGCAATTTCAATATTTAGACTTATTTAAATGTTTTGACTTTTGAGCCTCCTCACTCTCAGTTCGTACAAGTTATAGCAGATACTAGTATGTGATACGTATGGTAGGGGACGTTTAATCTATACCTATAAAATGCATCGGATCAGAGGTATAGTAACTGTGAACCCTAAACACAGTGTCAGTGCCAAGCTTAACTTCACCATACGTATCATGAATAGTATCCAACTACTTCCTGTAATTGACTTTTAGGTCAATTTAAGTTTGTCCCGTTCAATAGTTTGTCCCGTGCATAATTATGTCATATTGCATGCAACTTTAAAATACTAGAATACAGCTTAATTGTATACTTACTGTTTAGACTTGACGTGTATTTTCTGTCTTAACTACTTTCTTCATAGACACCAAAAATGTGGTTCAAACTAGAATTTCAATGCCTTTGATTGATACCTTTTCTGAAACTGTTGACAGTAATCTGCTAAATGATAAAATACAAAATGAGTTTCTTTCGCAAATAGGGGAAGGACACGACTAATTCATGGTCCCATTACTTTCTATGTTAAATTCCTCCGTTCAAAACCTTCCAGCAGGCACACCTCTTGTTTTAAGTTCAAATAAAGTGGCAATCATTGCATTTCAAAGCAACACTTTAAGCTGCTGCTTAATTTGATGAAAAGCTACAACTCTATCTAGCTACTGAGAAGTGATACAATGTTTATATATAAGCACCACATAGACAGTAACAAGAAAGGCTGATAACCTGTGAACTTTTAGACGGCAGCAATTTCAATATTTAGACTTATTTAAATGTTTTGACTTTTGAGCCTCCTCACTCTCAGTTCGTACAAGTTATAGCAGATACTAGTATGTGATACGTATGGTAGGGGACGTTTAATCTATACCTATAAAATGCATCGGATCAGAGGTATAGTAACTGTGAACCCTAAACACAGTGTCAGTGCCAAGCTTAACTTCACCATACGTATCATGAATAGTATCCAACTACTTCCTGTAATTGACTTTTAGGTCAATTTAAGTTTGTCCCGTTCAATAGTTTGTCCCGTGCATAATTATGTCATATTGCATGCAACTTTAAAATACTAGAATACAGCTTAATTGTATACTTACTGTTTAGACTTGACGTGTATTTTCTGTCTTAACTACTTTCTTCATAGACACCAAAAATGTGGTTCAAACTAGAATTTCAATGCCTTTGATTGATACCTTTTCTGAAACTGTTGACAGTAATCTGCTAAATGATAAAATACAAAATGAGTTTCTTTCGCAAATAGGGGAAGGACACGACTAATTCATGGTCCCATTACTTTCTATGTTAAATTCCTCCGTTCAAAACCTTCCAGCAGGCACACCTCTTGTTTTAAGTTCAAATAAAGTGGCAATCATTGCATTTCAAAGCAACACTTTAAGCTGCTGCTTAATTTGATGAAAAGCTACAACTCTATCTAGCTACTGAGAAGTGATACAATGTTTATATATAAGCACCACATAGACAGTAACAAGAAAGGCTGATAACCTGTGAACTTTTAGACGGCAGCAATTTCAATATTTAGACTTATTTAAATGTTTTGACTTTTGAGCCTCCTCACTCTCAGTTCGTACAAGTTATAGCAGATACTAGTATGTGATACGTATGGTAGGGGACGTTTAATCTATACCTATAAAATGCATCGGATCAGAGGTATAGTAACTGTGAACCCTAAACACAGTGTCAGTGCCAAGCTTAACTTCACCATACGTATCATGAATAGTATCCAACTACTTCCTGTAATTGACTTTTAGGTCAATTTAAGTTTGTCCCGTTCAATAGTTTGTCCCGTGCATAATTATGTCATATTGCATGCAACTTTAAAATACTAGAATACAGCTTAATTGTATACTTACTGTTTAGACTTGACGTGTATTTTCTGTCTTAACTACTTTCTTCATAGACACCAAAAATGTGGTTCAAACTAGAATTTCAATGCCTTTGATTGATACCTTTTCTGAAACTGTTGACAGTAATCTGCTAAATGATAAAATACAAAATGAGTTTCTTTCGCAAATAGGGGAAGGACACGACTAATTCATGGTCCCATTACTTTCTATGTTAAATTCCTCCGTTCAAAACCTTCCAGCAGGCACACCTCTTGTTTTAAGTTCAAATAAAGTGGCAATCATTGCATTTCAAAGCAACACTTTAAGCTGCTGCTTAATTTGATGAAAAGCTACAACTCTATCTAGCTACTGAGAAGTGATACAATGTTTATATATAAGCACCACATAGACAGTAACAAGAAAGGCTGATAACCTGTGAACTTTTAGACGGCAGCAATTTCAATATTTAGACTTATTTAAATGTTTTGACTTTTGAGCCTCCTCACTCTCAGTTCGTACAAGTTATAGCAGATACTAGTATGTGATACGTATGGTAGGGGACGTTTAATCTATACCTATAAAATGCATCGGATCAGAGGTATAGTAACTGTGAACCCTAAACACAGTGTCAGTGCCAAGCTTAACTTCACCATACGTATCATGAATAGTATCCAACTACTTCCTGTAATTGACTTTTAGGTCAATTTAAGTTTGTCCCGTTCAATAGTTTGTCCCGTGCATAATTATGTCATATTGCATGCAACTTTAAAATACTAGAATACAGCTTAATTGTATACTTACTGTTTAGACTTGACGTGTATTTTCTGTCTTAACTACTTTCTTCATAGACACCAAAAATGTGGTTCAAACTAGAATTTCAATGCCTTTGATTGATACCTTTTCTGAAACTGTTGACAGTAATCTGCTAAATGATAAAATACAAAATGAGTTTCTTTCGCAAATAGGGGAAGGACACGACTAATTCATGGTCCCATTACTTTCTATGTTAAATTCCTCCGTTCAAAACCTTCCAGCAGGCACACCTCTTGTTTTAAGTTCAAATAAAGTGGCAATCATTGCATTTCAAAGCAACACTTTAAGCTGCTGCTTAATTTGATGAAAAGCTACAACTCTATCTAGCTACTGAGAAGTGATACAATGTTTATATATAAGCACCACATAGACAGTAACAAGAAAGGCTGATAACCTGTGAACTTTTAGACGGCAGCAATTTCAATATTTAGACTTATTTAAATGTTTTGACTTTTGAGCCTCCTCACTCTCAGTTCGTACAAGTTATAGCAGATACTAGTATGTGATACGTATGGTAGGGGACGTTTAATCTATACCTATAAAATGCATCGGATCAGAGGTATAGTAACTGTGAACCCTAAACACAGTGTCAGTGCCAAGCTTAACTTCACCATACGTATCATGAATAGTATCCAACTACTTCCTGTAATTGACTTTTAGGTCAATTTAAGTTTGTCCCGTTCAATAGTTTGTCCCGTGCATAATTATGTCATATTGCATGCAACTTTAAAATACTAGAATACAGCTTAATTGTATACTTACTGTTTAGACTTGACGTGTATTTTCTGTCTTAACTACTTTCTTCATAGACACCAAAAATGTGGTTCAAACTAGAATTTCAATGCCTTTGATTGATACCTTTTCTGAAACTGTTGACAGTAATCTGCTAAATGATAAAATACAAAATGAGTTTCTTTCGCAAATAGGGGAAGGACACGACTAATTCATGGTCCCATTACTTTCTATGTTAAATTCCTCCGTTCAAAACCTTCCAGCAGGCACACCTCTTGTTTTAAGTTCAAATAAAGTGGCAATCATTGCATTTCAAAGCAACACTTTAAGCTGCTGCTTAATTTGATGAAAAGCTACAACTCTATCTAGCTACTGAGAAGTGATACAATGTTTATATATAAGCACCACATAGACAGTAACAAGAAAGGCTGATAACCTGTGAACTTTTAGACGGCAGCAATTTCAATATTTAGACTTATTTAAATGTTTTGACTTTTGAGCCTCCTCACTCTCAGTTCGTACAAGTTATAGCAGATACTAGTATGTGATACGTATGGTAGGGGACGTTTAATCTATACCTATAAAATGCATCGGATCAGAGGTATAGTAACTGTGAACCCTAAACACAGTGTCAGTGCCAAGCTTAACTTCACCATACGTATCATGAATAGTATCCAACTACTTCCTGTAATTGACTTTTAGGTCAATTTAAGTTTGTCCCGTTCAATAGTTTGTCCCGTGCATAATTATGTCATATTGCATGCAACTTTAAAATACTAGAATACAGCTTAATTGTATACTTACTGTTTAGACTTGACGTGTATTTTCTGTCTTAACTACTTTCTTCATAGACACCAAAAATGTGGTTCAAACTAGAATTTCAATGCCTTTGATTGATACCTTTTCTGAAACTGTTGACAGTAATCTGCTAAATGATAAAATACAAAATGAGTTTCTTTCGCAAATAGGGGAAGGACACGACTAATTCATGGTCCCATTACTTTCTATGTTAAATTCCTCCGTTCAAAACCTTCCAGCAGGCACACCTCTTGTTTTAAGTTCAAATAAAGTGGCAATCATTGCATTTCAAAGCAACACTTTAAGCTGCTGCTTAATTTGATGAAAAGCTACAACTCTATCTAGCTACTGAGAAGTGATACAATGTTTATATATAAGCACCACATAGACAGTAACAAGAAAGGCTGATAACCTGTGAACTTTTAGACGGCAGCAATTTCAATATTTAGACTTATTTAAATGTTTTGACTTTTGAGCCTCCTCACTCTCAGTTCGTACAAGTTATAGCAGATACTAGTATGTGATACGTATGGTAGGGGACGTTTAATCTATACCTATAAAATGCATCGGATCAGAGGTATAGTAACTGTGAACCCTAAACACAGTGTCAGTGCCAAGCTTAACTTCACCATACGTATCATGAATAGTATCCAACTACTTCCTGTAATTGACTTTTAGGTCAATTTAAGTTTGTCCCGTTCAATAGTTTGTCCCGTGCATAATTATGTCATATTGCATGCAACTTTAAAATACTAGAATACAGCTTAATTGTATACTTACTGTTTAGACTTGACGTGTATTTTCTGTCTTAACTACTTTCTTCATAGACACCAAAAATGTGGTTCAAACTAGAATTTCAATGCCTTTGATTGATACCTTTTCTGAAACTGTTGACAGTAATCTGCTAAATGATAAAATACAAAATGAGTTTCTTTCGCAAATAGGGGAAGGACACGACTAATTCATGGTCCCATTACTTTCTATGTTAAATTCCTCCGTTCAAAACCTTCCAGCAGGCACACCTCTTGTTTTAAGTTCAAATAAAGTGGCAATCATTGCATTTCAAAGCAACACTTTAAGCTGCTGCTTAATTTGATGAAAAGCTACAACTCTATCTAGCTACTGAGAAGTGATACAATGTTTATATATAAGCACCACATAGACAGTAACAAGAAAGGCTGATAACCTGTGAACTTTTAGACGGCAGCAATTTCAATATTTAGACTTATTTAAATGTTTTGACTTTTGAGCCTCCTCACTCTCAGTTCGTACAAGTTATAGCAGATACTAGTATGTGATACGTATGGTAGGGGACGTTTAATCTATACCTATAAAATGCATCGGATCAGAGGTATAGTAACTGTGAACCCTAAACACAGTGTCAGTGCCAAGCTTAACTTCACCATACGTATCATGAATAGTATCCAACTACTTCCTGTAATTGACTTTTAGGTCAATTTAAGTTTGTCCCGTTCAATAGTTTGTCCCGTGCATAATTATGTCATATTGCATGCAACTTTAAAATACTAGAATACAGCTTAATTGTATACTTACTGTTTAGACTTGACGTGTATTTTCTGTCTTAACTACTTTCTTCATAGACACCAAAAATGTGGTTCAAACTAGAATTTCAATGCCTTTGATTGATACCTTTTCTGAAACTGTTGACAGTAATCTGCTAAATGATAAAATACAAAATGAGTTTCTTTCGCAAATAGGGGAAGGACACGACTAATTCATGGTCCCATTACTTTCTATGTTAAATTCCTCCGTTCAAAACCTTCCAGCAGGCACACCTCTTGTTTTAAGTTCAAATAAAGTGGCAATCATTGCATTTCAAAGCAACACTTTAAGCTGCTGCTTAATTTGATGAAAAGCTACAACTCTATCTAGCTACTGAGAAGTGATACAATGTTTATATATAAGCACCACATAGACAGTAACAAGAAAGGCTGATAACCTGTGAACTTTTAGACGGCAGCAATTTCAATATTTAGACTTATTTAAATGTTTTGACTTTTGAGCCTCCTCACTCTCAGTTCGTACAAGTTATAGCAGATACTAGTATGTGATACGTATGGTAGGGGACGTTTAATCTATACCTATAAAATGCATCGGATCAGAGGTATAGTAACTGTGAACCCTAAACACAGTGTCAGTGCCAAGCTTAACTTCACCATACGTATCATGAATAGTATCCAACTACTTCCTGTAATTGACTTTTAGGTCAATTTAAGTTTGTCCCGTTCAATAGTTTGTCCCGTGCATAATTATGTCATATTGCATGCAACTTTAAAATACTAGAATACAGCTTAATTGTATACTTACTGTTTAGACTTGACGTGTATTTTCTGTCTTAACTACTTTCTTCATAGACACCAAAAATGTGGTTCAAACTAGAATTTCAATGCCTTTGATTGATACCTTTTCTGAAACTGTTGACAGTAATCTGCTAAATGATAAAATACAAAATGAGTTTCTTTCGCAAATAGGGGAAGGACACGACTAATTCATGGTCCCATTACTTTCTATGTTAAATTCCTCCGTTCAAAACCTTCCAGCAGGCACACCTCTTGTTTTAAGTTCAAATAAAGTGGCAATCATTGCATTTCAAAGCAACACTTTAAGCTGCTGCTTAATTTGATGAAAAGCTACAACTCTATCTAGCTACTGAGAAGTGATACAATGTTTATATATAAGCACCACATAGACAGTAACAAGAAAGGCTGATAACCTGTGAACTTTTAGACGGCAGCAATTTCAATATTTAGACTTATTTAAATGTTTTGACTTTTGAGCCTCCTCACTCTCAGTTCGTACAAGTTATAGCAGATACTAGTATGTGATACGTATGGTAGGGGACGTTTAATCTATACCTATAAAATGCATCGGATCAGAGGTATAGTAACTGTGAACCCTAAACACAGTGTCAGTGCCAAGCTTAACTTCACCATACGTATCATGAATAGTATCCAACTACTTCCTGTAATTGACTTTTAGGTCAATTTAAGTTTGTCCCGTTCAATAGTTTGTCCCGTGCATAATTATGTCATATTGCATGCAACTTTAAAATACTAGAATACAGCTTAATTGTATACTTACTGTTTAGACTTGACGTGTATTTTCTGTCTTAACTACTTTCTTCATAGACACCAAAAATGTGGTTCAAACTAGAATTTCAATGCCTTTGATTGATACCTTTTCTGAAACTGTTGACAGTAATCTGCTAAATGATAAAATACAAAATGAGTTTCTTTCGCAAATAGGGGAAGGACACGACTAATTCATGGTCCCATTACTTTCTATGTTAAATTCCTCCGTTCAAAACCTTCCAGCAGGCACACCTCTTGTTTTAAGTTCAAATAAAGTGGCAATCATTGCATTTCAAAGCAACACTTTAAGCTGCTGCTTAATTTGATGAAAAGCTACAACTCTATCTAGCTACTGAGAAGTGATACAATGTTTATATATAAGCACCACATAGACAGTAACAAGAAAGGCTGATAACCTGTGAACTTTTAGACGGCAGCAATTTCAATATTTAGACTTATTTAAATGTTTTGACTTTTGAGCCTCCTCACTCTCAGTTCGTACAAGTTATAGCAGATACTAGTATGTGATACGTATGGTAGGGGACGTTTAATCTATACCTATAAAATGCATCGGATCAGAGGTATAGTAACTGTGAACCCTAAACACAGTGTCAGTGCCAAGCTTAACTTCACCATACGTATCATGAATAGTATCCAACTACTTCCTGTAATTGACTTTTAGGTCAATTTAAGTTTGTCCCGTTCAATAGTTTGTCCCGTGCATAATTATGTCATATTGCATGCAACTTTAAAATACTAGAATACAGCTTAATTGTATACTTACTGTTTAGACTTGACGTGTATTTTCTGTCTTAACTACTTTCTTCATAGACACCAAAAATGTGGTTCAAACTAGAATTTCAATGCCTTTGATTGATACCTTTTCTGAAACTGTTGACAGTAATCTGCTAAATGATAAAATACAAAATGAGTTTCTTTCGCAAATAGGGGAAGGACACGACTAATTCATGGTCCCATTACTTTCTATGTTAAATTCCTCCGTTCAAAACCTTCCAGCAGGCACACCTCTTGTTTTAAGTTCAAATAAAGTGGCAATCATTGCATTTCAAAGCAACACTTTAAGCTGCTGCTTAATTTGATGAAAAGCTACAACTCTATCTAGCTACTGAGAAGTGATACAATGTTTATATATAAGCACCACATAGACAGTAACAAGAAAGGCTGATAACCTGTGAACTTTTAGACGGCAGCAATTTCAATATTTAGACTTATTTAAATGTTTTGACTTTTGAGCCTCCTCACTCTCAGTTCGTACAAGTTATAGCAGATACTAGTATGTGATACGTATGGTAGGGGACGTTTAATCTATACCTATAAAATGCATCGGATCAGAGGTATAGTAACTGTGAACCCTAAACACAGTGTCAGTGCCAAGCTTAACTTCACTATACGTATCATGAATAGTATCCAACTACTTCCTGTAATTGACTTTTAGGTCAATTTAAGTTTGTCCCGTTCAATAGTTTGTCCCGTGCATAATTATGTCATATTGCATGCAACTTTAAAATACTAGAATACAGCTTAATTGTATACTTACTGTTTAGACTTGACGTGTATTTTCTGTCTTAACTACTTTCTTCATAGACACCAAAAATGTGGTTCAAACTAGAATTTCAATGCCTTTGATTGATACCTTTTCTGAAACTGTTGACAGTAATCTGCTAAATGATAAAATACAAAATGAGTTTCTTTCGCAAATAGGGGAAGGACACGACTAATTCATGGTCCCATTACTTTCTATGTTAAATTCCTCCGTTCAAAACCTTCCAGCAGGCACACCTCTTGTTTTAAGTTCAAATAAAGTGGCAATCATTGCATTTCAAAGCAACACTTTAAGCTGCTGCTTAATTTGATGAAAAGCTACAACTCTATCTAGCTACTGAGAAGTGATACAATGTTTATATATAAGCACCACATAGACAGTAACAAGAAAGGCTGATAACCTGTGAACTTTTAGACGGCAGCAATTTCAATATTTAGACTTATTTAAATGTTTTGACTTTTGAGCCTCCTCACTCTCAGTTCGTACAAGTTATAGCAGATACTAGTATGTGATACGTATGGTAGGGGACGTTTAATCTATACCTATAAAATGCATCGGATCAGAGGTATAGTAACTGTGAACCCTAAACACAGTGTCAGTGCCAAGCTTAACTTCACCATACGTATCATGAATAGTATCCAACTACTTCCTGTAATTGACTTTTAGGTCAATTTAAGTTTGTCCCGTTCAATAGTTTGTCCCGTGCATAATTATGTCATATTGCATGCAACTTTAAAATACTAGAATACAGCTTAATTGTATACTTACTGTTTAGACTTGACGTGTATTTTCTGTCTTAACTACTTTCTTCATAGACACCAAAAATGTGGTTCAAACTAGAATTTCAATGCCTTTGATTGATACCTTTTCTGAAACTGTTGACAGTAATCTGCTAAATGATAAAATACAAAATGAGTTTCTTTCGCAAATAGGGGAAGGACACGACTAATTCATGGTCCCATTACTTTCTATGTTAAATTCCTCCGTTCAAAACCTTCCAGCAGGCACACCTCTTGTTTTAAGTTCAAATAAAGTGGCAATCATTGCATTTCAAAGCAACACTTTAAGCTGCTGCTTAATTTGATGAAAAGCTACAACTCTATCTAGCTACTGAGAAGTGATACAATGTTTATATATAAGCACCACATAGACAGTAACAAGAAAGGCTGATAACCTGTGAACTTTTAGACGGCAGCAATTTCAATATTTAGACTTATTTAAATGTTTTGACTTTTGAGCCTCCTCACTCTCAGTTCGTACAAGTTATAGCAGATACTAGTATGTGATACGTATGGTAGGGGACGTTTAATCTATACCTATAAAATGCATCGGATCAGAGGTATAGTAACTGTGAACCCTAAACACAGTGTCAGTGCCAAGCTTAACTTCACCATACGTATCATGAATAGTATCCAACTACTTCCTGTAATTGACTTTTAGGTCAATTTAAGTTTGTCCCGTTCAATAGTTTGTCCCGTGCATAATTATGTCATATTGCATGCAACTTTAAAATACTAGAATACAGCTTAATTGTATACTTACTGTTTAGACTTGACGTGTATTTTCTGTCTTAACTACTTTCTTCATAGACACCAAAAATGTGGTTCAAACTAGAATTTCAATGCCTTTGATTGATACCTTTTCTGAAACTGTTGACAGTAATCTGCTAAATGATAAAATACAAAATGAGTTTCTTTCGCAAATAGGGGAAGGACACGACTAATTCATGGTCCCATTACTTTCTATGTTAAATTCCTCCGTTCAAAACCTTCCAGCAGGCACACCTCTTGTTTTAAGTTCAAATAAAGTGGCAATCATTGCATTTCAAAGCAACACTTTAAGCTGCTGCTTAATTTGATGAAAAGCTACAACTCTATCTAGCTACTGAGAAGTGATACAATGTTTATATATAAGCACCACATAGACAGTAACAAGAAAGGCTGATAACCTGTGAACTTTTAGACGGCAGCAATTTCAATATTTAGACTTATTTAAATGTTTTGACTTTTGAGCCTCCTCACTCTCAGTTCGTACAAGTTATAGCAGATACTAGTATGTGATACGTATGGTAGGGGACGTTTAATCTATACCTATAAAATGCATCGGATCAGAGGTATAGTAACTGTGAACCCTAAACACAGTGTCAGTGCCAAGCTTAACTTCACCATACGTATCATGAATAGTATCCAACTACTTCCTGTAATTGACTTTTAGGTCAATTTAAGTTTGTCCCGTTCAATAGTTTGTCCCGTGCATAATTATGTCATATTGCATGCAACTTTAAAATACTAGAATACAGCTTAATTGTATACTTACTGTTTAGACTTGACGTGTATTTTCTGTCTTAACTACTTTCTTCATAGACACCAAAAATGTGGTTCAAACTAGAATTTCAATGCCTTTGATTGATACCTTTTCTGAAACTGTTGACAGTAATCTGCTAAATGATAAAATACAAAATGAGTTTCTTTCGCAAATAGGGGAAGGACACGACTAATTCATGGTCCCATTACTTTCTATGTTAAATTCCTCCGTTCAAAACCTTCCAGCAGGCACACCTCTTGTTTTAAGTTCAAATAAAGTGGCAATCATTGCATTTCAAAGCAACACTTTAAGCTGCTGCTTAATTTGATGAAAAGCTACAACTCTATCTAGCTACTGAGAAGTGATACAATGTTTATATATAAGCACCACATAGACAGTAACAAGAAAGGCTGATAACCTGTGAACTTTTAGACGGCAGCAATTTCAATATTTAGACTTATTTAAATGTTTTGACTTTTGAGCCTCCTCACTCTCAGTTCGTACAAGTTATAGCAGATACTAGTATGTGATACGTATGGTAGGGGACGTTTAATCTATACCTATAAAATGCATCGGATCAGAGGTATAGTAACTGTGAACCCTAAACACAGTGTCAGTGCCAAGCTTAACTTCACCATACGTATCATGAATAGTATCCAACTACTTCCTGTAATTGACTTTTAGGTCAATTTAAGTTTGTCCCGTTCAATAGTTTGTCCCGTGCATAATTATGTCATATTGCATGCAACTTTAAAATACTAGAATACAGCTTAATTGTATACTTACTGTTTAGACTTGACGTGTATTTTCTGTCTTAACTACTTTCTTCATAGACACCAAAAATGTGGTTCAAACTAGAATTTCAATGCCTTTGATTGATACCTTTTCTGAAACTGTTGACAGTAATCTGCTAAATGATAAAATACAAAATGAGTTTCTTTCGCAAATAGGGGAAGGACACGACTAATTCATGGTCCCATTACTTTCTATGTTAAATTCCTCCGTTCAAAACCTTCCAGCAGGCACACCTCTTGTTTTAAGTTCAAATAAAGTGGCAATCATTGCATTTCAAAGCAACACTTTAAGCTGCTGCTTAATTTGATGAAAAGCTACAACTCTATCTAGCTACTGAGAAGTGATACAATGTTTATATATAAGCACCACATAGACAGTAACAAGAAAGGCTGATAACCTGTGAACTTTTAGACGGCAGCAATTTCAATATTTAGACTTATTTAAATGTTTTGACTTTTGAGCCTCCTCACTCTCAGTTCGTACAAGTTATAGCAGATACTAGTATGTGATACGTATGGTAGGGGACGTTTAATCTATACCTATAAAATGCATCGGATCAGAGGTATAGTAACTGTGAACCCTAAACACAGTGTCAGTGCCAAGCTTAACTTCACCATACGTATCATGAATAGTATCCAACTACTTCCTGTAATTGACTTTTAGGTCAATTTAAGTTTGTCCCGTTCAATAGTTTGTCCCGTGCATAATTATGTCATATTGCATGCAACTTTAAAATACTAGAATACAGCTTAATTGTATACTTACTGTTTAGACTTGACGTGTATTTTCTGTCTTAACTACTTTCTTCATAGACACCAAAAATGTGGTTCAAACTAGAATTTCAATGCCTTTGATTGATACCTTTTCTGAAACTGTTGACAGTAATCTGCTAAATGATAAAATACAAAATGAGTTTCTTTCGCAAATAGGGGAAGGACACGACTAATTCATGGTCCCATTACTTTCTATGTTAAATTCCTCCGTTCAAAACCTTCCAGCAGGCACACCTCTTGTTTTAAGTTCAAATAAAGTGGCAATCATTGCATTTCAAAGCAACACTTTAAGCTGCTGCTTAATTTGATGAAAAGCTACAACTCTATCTAGCTACTGAGAAGTGATACAATGTTTATATATAAGCACCACATAGACAGTAACAAGAAAGGCTGATAACCTGTGAACTTTTAGACGGCAGCAATTTCAATATTTAGACTTATTTAAATGTTTTGACTTTTGAGCCTCCTCACTCTCAGTTCGTACAAGTTATAGCAGATACTAGTATGTGATACGTATGGTAGGGGACGTTTAATCTATACCTATAAAATGCATCGGATCAGAGGTATAGTAACTGTGAACCCTAAACACAGTGTCAGTGCCAAGCTTAACTTCACCATACGTATCATGAATAGTATCCAACTACTTCCTGTAATTGACTTTTAGGTCAATTTAAGTTTGTCCCGTTCAATAGTTTGTCCCGTGCATAATTATGTCATATTGCATGCAACTTTAAAATACTAGAATACAGCTTAATTGTATACTTACTGTTTAGACTTGACGTGTATTTTCTGTCTTAACTACTTTCTTCATAGACACCAAAAATGTGGTTCAAACTAGAATTTCAATGCCTTTGATTGATACCTTTTCTGAAACTGTTGACAGTAATCTGCTAAATGATAAAATACAAAATGAGTTTCTTTCGCAAATAGGGGAAGGACACGACTAATTCATGGTCCCATTACTTTCTATGTTAAATTCCTCCGTTCAAAACCTTCCAGCAGGCACACCTCTTGTTTTAAGTTCAAATAAAGTGGCAATCATTGCATTTCAAAGCAACACTTTAAGCTGCTGCTTAATTTGATGAAAAGCTACAACTCTATCTAGCTACTGAGAAGTGATACAATGTTTATATATAAGCACCACATAGACAGTAACAAGAAAGGCTGATAACCTGTGAACTTTTAGACGGCAGCAATTTCAATATTTAGACTTATTTAAATGTTTTGACTTTTGAGCCTCCTCACTCTCAGTTCGTACAAGTTATAGCAGATACTAGTATGTGATACGTATGGTAGGGGACGTTTAATCTATACCTATAAAATGCATCGGATCAGAGGTATAGTAACTGTGAACCCTAAACACAGTGTCAGTGCCAAGCTTAACTTCACCATACGTATCATGAATAGTATCCAACTACTTCCTGTAATTGACTTTTAGGTCAATTTAAGTTTGTCCCGTTCAATAGTTTGTCCCGTGCATAATTATGTCATATTGCATGCAACTTTAAAATACTAGAATACAGCTTAATTGTATACTTACTGTTTAGACTTGACGTGTATTTTCTGTCTTAACTACTTTCTTCATAGACACCAAAAATGTGGTTCAAACTAGAATTTCAATGCCTTTGATTGATACCTTTTCTGAAACTGTTGACAGTAATCTGCTAAATGATAAAATACAAAATGAGTTTCTTTCGCAAATAGGGGAAGGACACGACTAATTCATGGTCCCATTACTTTCTATGTTAAATTCCTCCGTTCAAAACCTTCCAGCAGGCACACCTCTTGTTTTAAGTTCAAATAAAGTGGCAATCATTGCATTTCAAAGCAACACTTTAAGCTGCTGCTTAATTTGATGAAAAGCTACAACTCTATCTAGCTACTGAGAAGTGATACAATGTTTATATATAAGCACCACATAGACAGTAACAAGAAAGGCTGATAACCTGTGAACTTTTAGACGGCAGCAATTTCAATATTTAGACTTATTTAAATGTTTTGACTTTTGAGCCTCCTCACTCTCAGTTCGTACAAGTTATAGCAGATACTAGTATGTGATACGTATGGTAGGGGACGTTTAATCTATACCTATAAAATGCATCGGATCAGAGGTATAGTAACTGTGAACCCTAAACACAGTGTCAGTGCCAAGCTTAACTTCACCATACGTATCATGAATAGTATCCAACTACTTCCTGTAATTGACTTTTAGGTCAATTTAAGTTTGTCCCGTTCAATAGTTTGTCCCGTGCATAATTATGTCATATTGCATGCAACTTTAAAATACTAGAATACAGCTTAATTGTATACTTACTGTTTAGACTTGACGTGTATTTTCTGTCTTAACTACTTTCTTCATAGACACCAAAAATGTGGTTCAAACTAGAATTTCAATGCCTTTGATTGATACCTTTTCTGAAACTGTTGACAGTAATCTGCTAAATGATAAAATACAAAATGAGTTTCTTTCGCAAATAGGGGAAGGACACGACTAATTCATGGTCCCATTACTTTCTATGTTAAATTCCTCCGTTCAAAACCTTCCAGCAGGCACACCTCTTGTTTTAAGTTCAAATAAAGTGGCAATCATTGCATTTCAAAGCAACACTTTAAGCTGCTGCTTAATTTGATGAAAAGCTACAACTCTATCTAGCTACTGAGAAGTGATACAATGTTTATATATAAGCACCACATAGACAGTAACAAGAAAGGCTGATAACCTGTGAACTTTTAGACGGCAGCAATTTCAATATTTAGACTTATTTAAATGTTTTGACTTTTGAGCCTCCTCACTCTCAGTTCGTACAAGTTATAGCAGATACTAGTATGTGATACGTATGGTAGGGGACGTTTAATCTATACCTATAAAATGCATCGGATCAGAGGTATAGTAACTGTGAACCCTAAACACAGTGTCAGTGCCAAGCTTAACTTCACCATACGTATCATGAATAGTATCCAACTACTTCCTGTAATTGACTTTTAGGTCAATTTAAGTTTGTCCCGTTCAATAGTTTGTCCCGTGCATAATTATGTCATATTGCATGCAACTTTAAAATACTAGAATACAGCTTAATTGTATACTTACTGTTTAGACTTGACGTGTATTTTCTGTCTTAACTACTTTCTTCATAGACACCAAAAATGTGGTTCAAACTAGAATTTCAATGCCTTTGATTGATACCTTTTCTGAAACTGTTGACAGTAATCTGCTAAATGATAAAATACAAAATGAGTTTCTTTCGCAAATAGGGGAAGGACACGACTAATTCATGGTCCCATTACTTTCTATGTTAAATTCCTCCGTTCAAAACCTTCCAGCAGGCACACCTCTTGTTTTAAGTTCAAATAAAGTGGCAATCATTGCATTTCAAAGCAACACTTTAAGCTGCTGCTTAATTTGATGAAAAGCTACAACTCTATCTAGCTACTGAGAAGTGATACAATGTTTATATATAAGCACCACATAGACAGTAACAAGAAAGGCTGATAACCTGTGAACTTTTAGACGGCAGCAATTTCAATATTTAGACTTATTTAAATGTTTTGACTTTTGAGCCTCCTCACTCTCAGTTCGTACAAGTTATAGCAGATACTAGTATGTGATACGTATGGTAGGGGACGTTTAATCTATACCTATAAAATGCATCGGATCAGAGGTATAGTAACTGTGAACCCTAAACACAGTGTCAGTGCCAAGCTTAACTTCACCATACGTATCATGAATAGTATCCAACTACTTCCTGTAATTGACTTTTAGGTCAATTTAAGTTTGTCCCGTTCAATAGTTTGTCCCGTGCATAATTATGTCATATTGCATGCAACTTTAAAATACTAGAATACAGCTTAATTGTATACTTACTGTTTAGACTTGACGTGTATTTTCTGTCTTAACTACTTTCTTCATAGACACCAAAAATGTGGTTCAAACTAGAATTTCAATGCCTTTGATTGATACCTTTTCTGAAACTGTTGACAGTAATCTGCTAAATGATAAAATACAAAATGAGTTTCTTTCGCAAATAGGGGAAGGACACGACTAATTCATGGTCCCATTACTTTCTATGTTAAATTCCTCCGTTCAAAACCTTCCAGCAGGCACACCTCTTGTTTTAAGTTCAAATAAAGTGGCAATCATTGCATTTCAAAGCAACACTTTAAGCTGCTGCTTAATTTGATGAAAAGCTACAACTCTATCTAGCTACTGAGAAGTGATACAATGTTTATATATAAGCACCACATAGACAGTAACAAGAAAGGCTGATAACCTGTGAACTTTTAGACGGCAGCAATTTCAATATTTAGACTTATTTAAATGTTTTGACTTTTGAGCCTCCTCACTCTCAGTTCGTACAAGTTATAGCAGATACTAGTATGTGATACGTATGGTAGGGGACGTTTAATCTATACCTATAAAATGCATCGGATCAGAGGTATAGTAACTGTGAACCCTAAACACAGTGTCAGTGCCAAGCTTAACTTCACCATACGTATCATGAATAGTATCCAACTACTTCCTGTAATTGACTTTTAGGTCAATTTAAGTTTGTCCCGTTCAATAGTTTGTCCCGTGCATAATTATGTCATATTGCATGCAACTTTAAAATACTAGAATACAGCTTAATTGTATACTTACTGTTTAGACTTGACGTGTATTTTCTGTCTTAACTACTTTCTTCATAGACACCAAAAATGTGGTTCAAACTAGAATTTCAATGCCTTTGATTGATACCTTTTCTGAAACTGTTGACAGTAATCTGCTAAATGATAAAATACAAAATGAGTTTCTTTCGCAAATAGGGGAAGGACACGACTAATTCATGGTCCCATTACTTTCTATGTTAAATTCCTCCGTTCAAACCCTTCCAGCAGGCACACCTCTTGTTTTAAGTTCAAATAAAGTGGCAATCATTGCATTTCAAAGCAACACTTTAAGCTGCTGCTTAATTTGATGAAAAGCTACAACTCTATCTAGCTACTGAGAAGTGATACAATGTTTATATATAAGCACCACATAGACAGTAACAAGAAAGGCTGATAACCTGTGAACTTTTAGACGGCAGCAATTTCAATATTTAGACTTATTTAAATGTTTTGACTTTTGAGCCTCCTCACTCTCAGTTCGTACAAGTTATAGCAGATACTAGTATGTGATACGTATGGTAGGGGACGTTTAATCTATACCTATAAAATGCATCGGATCAGAGGTATAGTAACTGTGAACCCTAAACACAGTGTCAGTGCCAAGCTTAACTTCACCATACGTATCATGAATAGTATCCAACTACTTCCTGTAATTGACTTTTAGGTCAATTTAAGTTTGTCCCGTTCAATAGTTTGTCCCGTGCATAATTATGTCATATTGCATGCAACTTTAAAATACTAGAATACAGCTTAATTGTATACTTACTGTTTAGACTTGACGTGTATTTTCTGTCTTAACTACTTTCTTCATAGACACCAAAAATGTGGTTCAAACTAGAATTTCAATGCCTTTGATTGATACCTTTTCTGAAACTGTTGACAGTAATCTGCTAAATGATAAAATACAAAATGAGTTTCTTTCGCAAATAGGGGAAGGACACGACTAATTCATGGTCCCATTACTTTCTATGTTAAATTCCTCCGTTCAAACCCTTCCAGCAGGCACACCTCTTGTTTTAAGTTCAAATAAAGTGGCAATCATTGCATTTCAAAGCAACACTTTAAGCTGCTGCTTAATTTGATGAAAAGCTACAACTCTATCTAGCTACTGAGAAGTGATACAATGTTTATATATAAGCACCACATAGACAGTAACAAGAAAGGCTGATAACCTGTGAACTTTTAGACGGCAGCAATTTCAATATTTAGACTTATTTAAATGTTTTGACTTTTGAGCCTCCTCACTCTCAGTTCGTACAAGTTATAGCAGATACTAGTATGTGATACGTATGGTAGGGGACGTTTAATCTATACCTATAAAATGCATCGGATCAGAGGTATAGTAACTGTGAACCCTAAACACAGTGTCAGTGCCAAGCTTAACTTCACCATACGTATCATGAATAGTATCCAACTACTTCCTGTAATTGACTTTTAGGTCAATTTAAGTTTGTCCCGTTCAATAGTTTGTCCCGTGCATAATTATGTCATATTGCATGCAACTTTAAAATACTAGAATACAGCTTAATTGTATACTTACTGTTTAGACTTGACGTGTATTTTCTGTCTTAACTACTTTCTTCATAGACACCAAAAATGTGGTTCAAACTAGAATTTCAATGCCTTTGATTGATACCTTTTCTGAAACTGTTGACAGTAATCTGCTAAATGATAAAATACAAAATGAGTTTCTTTCGCAAATAGGGGAAGGACACGACTAATTCATGGTCCCATTACTTTCTATGTTAAATTCCTCCGTTCAAACCCTACCAGCAGGCACACCTCTTGTTTTAAGTTCAAATAAAGTGGCAATCATTGCATTTCAAAGCAACACTTTAAGCTGCTGCTTAATTTGATGAAAAGCTACAACTCTATCTAGCTACTGAGAAGTGATACAATGTTTATATATAAGCACCACATAGACAGTAACAAGAAAGGCTGATAACCTGTGAACTTTTAGACGGCAGCAATTTCAATATTTAGACTTATTTAAATGTTTTGACTTTTGAGCCTCCTCACTCTCAGTTCGTACAAGTTATAGCAGATACTAGTATGTGATACGTATGGTAGGGGACGTTTAATCTATACCTATAAAATGCATCGGATCAGAGGTATAGTAACTGTGAACCCTAAACACAGTGTCAGTGCCAAGCTTAACTTCACCATACGTATCATGAATAGTATCCAACTACTTCCTGTAATTGACTTTTAGGTCAATTTAAGTTTGTCCCGTTCAATAGTTTGTCCCGTGCATAATTATGTCATATTGCATGCAACTTTAAAATACTAGAATACAGCTTAATTGTATACTTACTGTTTAGACTTGACGTGTATTTTCTGTCTTAACTACTTTCTTCATAGACACCAAAAATGTGGTTCAAGCTAGAATTT
>NW_026963704.1:10000-20000 GCF_036588685.1 Mytilus trossulus | reverse complement strand
CAACGCTAGTACCGTGCGACTGATTTTTGCCTGCGTCTCTGGACCCATTGGTGGTTCGTACCCGGACTGCCGTGGTGACCGTAGCCGGAGGCGTAGGGTCGTGCAGCCACTATGTCGCCTTTACCAAGTGAATCGGGAACCGTGGAATGAACGAGAGATCGGACCGGCAAGTGCATGCCTCTCACCGTCCTTTACTATCGCGTCTATCCCTGACAGCGAAGATCGGGTCTTCACTGCTCCCATGATATGAAGTTGCACACGACGACTGGGGATTCCAAGATTTCAAAAATTTTCAAAATTTTTAAAAGACGGCACAGCCGGGGCAGGTGCGGTCGCCCGTCAATCCGACGATCCCCACTACCCATCCGACCCCTAACATGTGTGCCGTTCTGGCCCCGGAAGGAATTTTCGACATTTGAAAAAAAAAAAAAAAAAAAAAAAATTTTCATCGGGCTTACCCGCGGCTGAGAAGCGACGTGGTCGTCCTCGATAGCGGGGCTACCGCATGCGATGGGAAATTTTTTTTTTTTTTTTTTTTTTTTTTTTTTTTTTTTTTCATCGGGCTTACCCGCGGCTGAGAAGGGACGTGGTCGACCTCGATAGCGGGGCTACCGCATGCGATGGGAAAAAAAAAAAAAAAAAAAAAAAAAAAAATTTTTCATCGGGCTTACCCGCGGCTGAGAAGGTACGTGGTCGACCTCGATAGCGGGGCTACCGCATGCGATGGGAAAAAAAAAAAAAAAAAAAAAAAAAATTTTCATCGGGCTTACCCGCGGCTGAGAATGTACGTGGTCGACCTCGATAGCGGGGCTACCGCATGCGATGGGAAAAAAAAAAAAAAAAAAAAATTTTTTTCATCGGGCTTACCCGCGGCTGAGAAGGGACGTGGTCGTCCTCGATAGCGGGGCTACCGCATGCGATGGGAAAAAAAAAAAAAAAAAAAAAAAAATTTTTTTCATCGGGCTTACCCGCGGCTGAGAATGTACGTGGTCGACCTCGATAGCGGGGCTACCGCATGCGATGGGAAAAAAAAAAAAAAAAAAAAAAATTTTTCATCGGGCTTACCCGCGGCTGAGAAGGGACGTGGTCGTCCTCGATAGCGGGGCTACCGCATGCGATGGGAAAAAATTTTTTTTTTTTTTTTTTTTTTTTTTCATCGGGCTTACCCGCGGCTGAGAAGGGACGTGGTCGTCCTCGATAGCGGGGCTACCGCATGCGATGGGAAAAAATTTTTTTTTTTTTTTTTTTTTTTTTCATCGGGCTTACCCGCGGCTGAGAAGGGACGTGGTCGTCCTCGATAGCGGGGCTACCGCATGCGATGGGAAAAAATTTTTTTTTTTTTTTTTTTTTTTTCATCGGGCTTACCCGCGGCTGAGAAGGGACGTGGTCGTCCTCGATAGCGGGGCTACCGCATGCGATGGGAAAAAATTTTTTTTTTTTTTTTTTTTTTTTTTTTCATCGGGCTTACCCGCGGCTGAGAAGGGACGTGGTCGTCCTCGATAGCGGGGCTACCGCATGCGATGGGGAAAAAAAAAATTTTTTTTTTTTTTTTTTTTTTTTTTCAGCGGGCTTACCCGCGGCTGAGAAGGTACCGCGGGTATCATCGTACGTGGTCGACCCGATAGCGGGCTACCGCGGGTAAAGGGACGTCGACGGCCTCGGTAGCGAGCTACCGCGGGTCTCATCGTACGTGGTCGACCCGATAGCGGGCTACCGCGGGTAAAGGGACGTCGACGGCCTCGGTAGCGAGCTACCGCGGGTCTCATCGTACGTGGTCGACCCGATAGCGGGCTATCGCAGGTAAAGGGACGTCGACGGCCGTGCTAGCGGGCTACCGCGGATATCATCGTACGCGGTCGACCCGATAGCGGGCTACCGCGGGTAAAGGGACGTGGACGGCCGTGCTAGCGGGCTACCGCGGGTCTCATCGTACGTGGTCGACCCGATAGCGAGCTACCGCGGGTAAAGGGACGTGGACGGCCGTGCTAGCGGGCTACCGCGGGTCTCATCGTACGTGGTCGACCCGATAGCGGGCTATCGCGGGTAAAGGGACGTGGACGGCCGTGCTAGCGGGCTACCGCGGGTCTCATCGTACGTGGTCGACCCGATAGCGGGCTATCGCAGGTAAAGGGACGTCGACGGCCGTGCTAGCGGGCTACCGCGGATATCATCGTACGCGGTCGACCCGATAGCGGGCTACCGCGGGTAAAGGGACGTGGACGGCCGTGCTAGCGGGCTACCGCGGGTCTCATCGTACGTGGTCGACCCGATAGCGGGCTACCGCGGGTAAAGGGACGTGGACGGCCGTGCTAGCGGGCTACCGCGGGTCTCATCGTACGTGGTCGACCCGATAGCGGGCTACCGCGGGTAAAGGGACGTGGACGGCCGTGCTAGCGGGCTACCGCGGGTCTCATCGTACGCGGTCGACCCGATAGCGGGCTACCGCGGGTAAAGGGACGTGGACGGCCGTGCTAGCGGGCTACCGCGGGTCTCATCGTACGTGGTCGACCCGATAGCGAGCTACCGCGGGTAAAGGGACGTGGACGGCCGTGCTAGCGGGCTACCGCGGGTCTCATCGTACGTGGTCGACCCGATAGCGGGCTATCGCGGGTAAAGGGACGTGGACGGCCGTGCTAGCGGGCTACCGCGGGTCTCATCGTACGTGGTCGACCCGATAGCGAGCTTCCGCGGGTAAAGGGACGTGGACGGCCGTGCTAGCGGGCTACCGCGGGTCTCATCGTACGTGGTCGACCCGATAGCGAGCTACCGCGGGTAAAGGGACGTGGACGGCCTCGGTAGCGAGCTACCGCGGGTATCATCGTACGTGGTCGACCCGATAGCGGGCTATCGCAGGTAAAGGGACGTGGACGGCCGTGCTAGCGGGCTACCGCGGGTCTCATCGTACGTGGTCGACCCGATAGCGAGCTACCGCGGGTAAAGGGACGTGGACGGCCCCGGTAGCGAGCTACCGCGGGTAAAGGGACGTGGACGGCCGTGCTAACGGGCTACCGCGGGTATCATCGTACGTGGTCGACCCGATAGCGGGCTACGGCAGGCAAAGGAACGTCGACGGCCTCGGTAGCCAGCTACCGCGGGTAAGGAGGGACGTGGTCGACCCGATAGCGGGCTACGGCCGGCAAAGGATCATCGACGGCCTCGGTAGCGAGCTACCGCGGGTAAGAAGGGGACGTGGTCGACCCGATAGCGGGCTATCGCAGGCAAAGGAACGTCGACGGCCTCGGTAGCCAGCTACCGCGGGTAAGGAGGGACGTGGTCGACCCGATAGCGGGCTACGGCAGGCAAAGGTACGTCGACGGCCTCGGTAGCCAGCTACCGCGGGTAAGGAGGGACGTGGTCGACCCGATAGCGGTCTACCGCAGGCAAAGGTACGTCGACGGCCTCGGTAGCCAGCTACCGCGGGTAAGGAGGGACGTGGTCGACCCGATAGCGGGCTACCGCCGGCAAAGGTACGTCGACGGCCTCGGTAGCGAGCTACCGCGGGTAAGAAGGGGACGTGGTCGACCCGATAGCGGGCTATCGCAGGCAAAGGAACGTCGACGGCCTCGGTAGCCAGCTACCGCGGGTAAGGAGGGACGTGGTCGACCCGATAGCGGGCTACGGCAGGCAAAGGTACGTCGACGGCCTCGGTAGCCAGCTACCGCGGGTAAGGAGGGACGTGGTCGACCCGATAGCGGTCTACCGCAGGCAAAGGTACGTCGACGGCCTCGGTAGCCAGCTACCGCGGGTAAGGAGGGACGTGGTCGACCCGATAGCGGGCTACCGCAGGCAAAGGTACGTCGACGGCCTCGGTAGCCAGCTACCGCGGGTAAGGAGGGACGTGGTCGACCCGATAGCGGGCTACCGCAGGCAAAGGTACGTCGACGGCCTCGGTAGCCAGCTACCGCGGGTAAGGAGGGACGTGGTCGACCTGATAGCGGTCTACCGCAGGTAAAGGTACGTCGACGGCCTCGGTAGCCAGCTACCGCGGGTAAGAAGGGGACGTGGTCGACCTGTCAGCGGGCTACCACGAGAAAGGTACGTGGACGGACGGCCTGTTAGCGGGCTACCACGAGGAAGGTACGTGGACGGCCTGTTAGCGGGCTACCACGAGGAAGGTACGTGGACGGCCTGTTAGAGGGGTACCACGGGCTTATGCGGGGTCTTCACGTATCTACCTACCCGCGGTAGCCCGGTAAAGGCCGACCACGTACCTTTGCCTGCGGTAGAGACCCGTGATCGCCCGGTACCAGACGGGTACCACGGGCTTATGCGGGTCTTCACGTATCTACCTACCCGCGGTAGCCCGGTAAAGGCCGACCACGTACCTTTGCCTGCGGTAGAGACCCGTGATCGCCCAGGTACCAGACGGGTACCACGGGCTTATGCGGGTCTTCACGTATCTACCTACCCGCGGTAGCCCGGTAAAGGCCGACCACGTACCTTTGCCTGCGGTAGAGACCCGTGATCGCCCGGTACCAGACGGGTACCACGGGCTTATGCGGGTCTTCACGTATCTACCTACCCGCGGTAGCCCGGTAAAGGCCGACCACGTACCTTTGCCTGCGGTAGAGACCCGTGATCGCCCGGTACCAGACGGGTACCACGGGCTTATGCGGGGTCTTCACGTATCTACCTACCCGCGGTAGCCCGGTAAAGGCCGACCACGTACCTTTGCCTGCGGTAGAGACCCGTGATCGCCCGGTACCAGACGGGTACCACGGGCTTATGCGGGGTCTTCACGTATCTACCTACCCGCGGTAGCCCGGTAAAGGCCGACCACGTACCTTTGCCTGCGGTAGAGACCCGTGATCGCCCGGTACCAGACGGGTACCACGGGCTTATGCGGGGTCTTCACGTATCTACCTACCCGCGGTAGCCCGGTAAAGGCCGACCACGTACCTTTGCCTGCGGTAGAGACCCGTGATCGCCCGGTACCAGACGGGTACCACGGGCTTATGCGGGTCTTCACGTATCTACCTACCCGCGGTAGCCCGGTAAAGGCCGACCACGTACCTTTGCCTGCGGTAGAGACCCGTGATCGCCCGGTACCAGACAGGCCGACCACGTACCTACACGTATCGAGGAATAATGCCAGCCTGGGTCCTGACACGGCCTAAGTAACAGGCTAGGGTTAGGGTTAGGGTTAGGGTTAGGGTTAGGGTTAGGGTTAGGGTTAGGGTTAGGGTTAGGGTTAGGGTTAGGGTTAGGGTTAGGGTTAGGGTTAGGGTTAGGGTTAGGGTTAGGGTTAGGGTTAGGGTTAGGGTTAGGCATCGTCAAGAGGCGGCTTAGGGTTAGGGTGTACGATGCCTGCCTTCGTTACGTTACGTTACATGAAATGTGATCGTTTCATCGAGAGACCTGCTGTACTATTCTTACGTGCGGCTTCCCGATGAAAAATTGTCAACCTGTAACACTTTTTGACTAGGCTATGGCTTTGGCTGGCCGCCGATGGTCGAGAGACCCGCGGTAACCTGTCCGCGTCTAACGTGCGACATCCCGATGAAAATCTCACCCACGTAAAAAATATTTACCGAGGGTATTGTTTGCCGGCCTGAATGGTCGAGAGACCCGCGGTAGCTCGCCTGCGTCTAACGTGCGGCTTCCCGATGAAAATGTAACCCACGTGAAATTTTTTTACCGACGGTATAGTTTGAAGGTCTCGATGGTCGAGAGACCCGCGGTAGCCTGTCCGCATCTAACGTGCGGCTTCCCGATGAAAATTTCACCCTTCTAAAAAATTGTTACCGAGGGTATAGTTTGACGGCCTCGATGGTCGAGAGACCCGCGGTAGCCTGCCTGCGTCTTACGTGCGGCTTCCCGATGAAAATTTCACCCTTGTAAAAATTTTTTACCGAGGGTATAGTTTGAAGGCCTCGATGGTCGAGAGACCCGCGGTAGCCTGTCCGCATCTAACGTGCGGCTTTCCGATGAACCTTTCAGCCTTGTAAAATTTTTTTTACCGAGGGTACAGTCAGACGGCTTCGATGGATGGTCGAGAGACCCGCGGTAGCCTGCCTGCGTCTAACGTACGGCTTCTCGATGAACAGTTCAGCCTTGTAAAATTTTTTTTACCGAGGGTACAGTCAGACGGCTTCGATGGATGGTCGAGAGACCCGCGGTAGCCTGTCCGCATCTAACGTGCGGCTTTCCGATGAACCTTTCAGCCTTGTAAAATTTTTTTACCGAGGGTACAGTCAGACGGCTTCGATGGATGGTCGAGAGACCCGCGGTAGCCTGCCTCGTCTAACGTGCGGCTTTCCGATGAACATTTCAGCCTTGTAAAAATTTTTTACCGAGGGTACAGTTAGACGGCTTCGATGGTCGAGAGACCCGCGGTAGTCTGCCTGCGTCTAACGGACGGCTTCCCGATGAACATTTCAGCCTTGTAAATTTTTTTTACCGAGGGTACAGTTAGACGGCTTCGATGGTCGAGAGACCCGCGGTAGCCTGCCTGCGTCTAACGTACGGCTTCTCGATGAACATTTCAGCCTTGTAAAATTTTTTTTACCGAGGGTACAGTCAGACGGCTTCGATGGATGGTCGAGAGACCCGCGGTAGCCTGCCTGCGTCTAACGTACGGCTTCTCGATGAACAGTTCACCCTTGTAAAAAATTTTTACCGAGGGTATAGTTTGAAGGCTTCGATGGTCGAGAGACCCGCGGTAGCCTGCCTGCGTCTAACGTACGGCTTCTCGATGAACATTTCAGCCTTGTAAAATTTTTTTTACCGAGGGTACAGTCAGACGGCTTCGATGGATGGTCGAGAGACCCGCGGTAGCCTGCCTGCGTCTAACGTACGGCTTCTCGATGAACAGTTCACCCTTGTAAAAAATTTTTACCGAGGGTATAGTTTGAAGGCTTCGATGGTCGAGAGACCCGCGGTAGCCTGCCTGCGTCTAACGTACGGCTTCTCGATGAACAGTTCACCCTTGTAAAAAATTTTTACCGAGGGTATAGTTTGAAGGCTTCGATGGTCGAGAGACCCGCGGTAGCCTGCCTGCGTCTAACGTACGGCTTCTCGATGAAAATTTCACCCTTGTAAAAAAATTTTACCGAGGGTATAGTTTGAAGGCTTCGATGGTCGAGAGACCCGCGGTAGCCTGCCTGCGTCTAACGTACGGCTTCTCGATGAACATTTCAGCCTTGTAAAATTTTTTTTACCGAGGGTACAGTCAGACGGCTTCGATGGATGGTCGAGAGACCCGCGGTAGCCTGCCTGCGTCTAACGTACGGCTTCTCGATGAACAGTTCACCCTTGTAAAAAATTTTTACCGAGGGTATAGTTTGAAGGCTTCGATGGTCGAGAGACCCGCGGTAGCCTGCCTGCGTCTAACGTACGGCTTCTCGATGAAAATTTCACCCTTGTAAAAAAATTTTACCGAGGGTATAGTTTGAAGGCTTCGATGGTCGAGAGACCCGCGGTAGCCTGCCTGCGTCTAACGTACGGCTTCTCGATGAACATTTCAGCCTTGTAAAATTTTTTTTACCGAGGGTACAGTCAGACGGCTTCGATGGATGGTCGAGAGACCCGCGGTAGCCTGCCTGCGTCTAACGTACGGCTTCTCGATGAACAGTTCAGCCTTGTAAATTTTTTTTACCGAGGGTATAGTTAGACGGCCTCGATGGTCGAGAGACCCGCAGTAGCTGGCCTGCGTCTAACGTACGGCTTCCCGATGAAAATTTCAGCCTTGTAATTTTTTTTTTACCGAGGGTATAGTCAGACGGCCTCGATGGTCGAGAGACCCGCGGTAGCCTGTCCGCGTCTAACGTGCGGCTTCCCGATGAAAATTTCACCCTCGTAATTTTTTTTTACCGAGGGTATAGTTAGACGGCCTCGATGGTCGAGAGACCCGCGGTAGCCTGTCCGCGTCTAACGTGCGACACCACGATGAACATTTCACCCTCGTAAAATTTTTTTACCGAGGGTATACTTTGCCGGCCTGGACGATCGAGAGACCCGCAGTAGCTGGCCTGCGTCTAACGTACGGCTTCCCGATGAAAATTTCAGCCTTGTAATTTTTTTTTTTACCGAGGGTATAGTCAGACGGCCTCGATGGTCGAGAGACCCGCGGTAGCCTGTCCGCGTCTAACGTGCGGCTTCCCGATGAAAATTTCACCCTCGTAATTTTTTTTTACCGAGGGTATAGTTAGACGGCCTCGATGGTCGAGAGACCCGCGGTAGCCTGTCCGCGTCTAACGTGCGACCCCACGATGAACATTTCACCCTCGTAAAATTTTTTTACCGAGGGTATACTTTGCCGGCCTGGACGATCGAGAGACCCGCGGTAGCCTGTCCGCGTCTAACGTGCGACCCCACGATGAACATTTCACCCTCGTAAAATTTTTTTACCGAGGGTATAGTTTGCCGGCCTGGACGATCGAGAGACCCGCGGTAGCCTGTCCGCGTCTAACGTGCGACCCCACGATGAACATTTCACCCTCGTAAAAATTTTTTACCGAGGGTATACTTTGCCGGCCTGGACGATCGAGAGACCCGCGGTAGCCTGTCCGCGTCTAACGTGCGACCCCACGATGAACATTTCACCCTCGTAAAAAATTTTTACCGAGGGTATACTTTGCCGGCCTGGACGATCGAGAGACCCGCGGTAGCCTGTCCGCGTCTAACGTGCGACACCACGATGAACATTTCACCCTCGTAAAAAATTTTTACCGAGGGTATAGTTTGCCGGCCTGGACGATCGAGAGACCCGCGGTAGCCTGTCCGCGTCTAACGTGCGACCCACACGATGAAAATTTCACCCTCGTAAAAATTTTTTACCGAGGGTATAGTTTGCCGGCCTGGACGATCGAGAGACCCGCGGTAGCCTGTCCGCGTCGTCTAACGTGCGACCCCCACGATGAACATTTCACCCTCGTAAATTTTTTTTACCGAGGGTATAGTTTGCCGGCCTGGACGATCGAGAGACCCGCGGTAGCCTGTCCGCGTCTAACGTGCGACCCCACGATGAACATTTCACCCTCGTAAAATTTTTTTACCGAGGGTATAGTTTGCCGGCCTGGACGATCGAGAGACCCGCGGTAGCCTGTCCGCGTCTAACGTGCGACCCCCACGATGAACATTTCACCCTCGTAAAATTTTTTTACCGAGGGTATAGTTTGCCGGCCTGGACGATCGAGAGACCCGCGGTAGCCTGTCCGCGTCTAACGTGCGACCCACACGATGAACATTTCACCCTCGTAAATTTTTTTTACCGAGGGTATAGTTTGCCGGCCTGGACGATCGAGAGACCCGCGGTAGCCTGTCCGCGTCTAACGTGCGACCCCACGATGAACATTTCACCCTCGTAAAAAATTTTTACCGAGGGTATACTTTGCCGGCCTGGACGATCGAGAGACCCGCGGTAGCCTGTCCGCGTCTAACGTGCGACACCACGATGAACATTTCACCCTCGTAAAAAATTTTTACCGAGGGTATAGTTTGCCGGCCTGGACGATCGAGAGACCCGCGGTAGCCTGTCCGCGTCTAACGTGCGACCCCCACGATGAACATTTCACCCTCGTAAAATTTTTTTACCGAGGGTATAGTTTGCCGGCCTGGACGATCGAGAGACCCGCGGTAGCCTGTCCGCGTCTAACGTGCGACCCACACGATGAACATTTCACCCTCGTAAATTTTTTTTACCGAGGGTATAGTTTGCCGGCCTGGACGATCGAGAGACCCGCGGTAGCCTGTCCGCGTCTAACGTGCGACCCACACGATGAACATTTCACCCTCGTAAATTTTTTTTACCGAGGGTATAGTTTGCCGGCCTGGACGATCGAGAGACCCGCGGTAGCCTGTCCGCGTCTAACGTGCGACACCACGATGAACATTTCACCCTCGTAAAATTTTTTTTACCGAGGGTATAGTTTGCCGGCCTGGATGATCGAGAGACCCGCGGTAGCCTGTCCGCGTCTAACGTGCGACACCACGATGAACATTTCACCCTCGTAAAATTTTTTTTTACCGAGGGTATAGTTTGCCGGCCTGGATGATCGAG
>NW_026963704.1:0-2500 GCF_036588685.1 Mytilus trossulus | reverse complement strand
GTGGTGGAGAGTCGGGTAAAAAAGTCGGAGCCGTGCACGCCATGCCTGTGCTTGCTCCACACTTCTCACCCTTCCCATCCCCTCGTACGGCCAACGACACCAGCCTTTGGCCGTGTCCGCTTTACTGTCACCGTCGTTTGTCCCGTCGTGGTTGGGGTTATATATATCGTTTTTCCCGTGTAACCGTGTGCCGACTGGTCGGGGGGTCACCCGTTGTTGAGACGAGTGCGGTCCTCCCCGGGCCATGTGCGGACACAACTTTCTTCCGTGCGCCGGCCGTTTCCCGGTTGAGACCGGGGCGACCTTTGCGAGACGTGTCAGATGCGATGATACCAACGCTAGTACCGTGCGACTGATTTTTGCCTGCGTCTCTGGACCCATTGGTGGTTCGTACCCGGACTGCCGTGGTGACCGTAGCCGGAGGCGTAGGGTCGTGCAGCCACTATGTCGCCTTTACCAAGTGAATCGGGAACCGTGGAATGAACGAGAGATCGGACCGGCAAGTGCATGCCTCTCACCGTCCTTTACTATCGCGTCTATCCCTGACAGCGAAGATCGGGTCTTCACTGCTCCCATGATATGAAGTTGCACACGACGACTGGGGATTCCAAGATTTCAAAAATTTTCAAAATTTTTAAAAGACGGCACAGCCGGGGCAGGTGCGGTCGCCCGTCAATCCGACGATCCCCACTACCCATCCGACCCCTAACATGTGTGCCGTTCTGGCCCCGGAAGGAATTTTCGACATTTGAAAAAAAAAAAAAAAAAAAAAAAATTTTCATCGGGCTTACCCGCGGCTGAGAAGCGACGTGGTCGTCCTCGATAGCGGGGCTACCGCATGCGATGGGAAATTTTTTTTTTTTTTTTTTTTTTTTTTTTTTTTTTTTTTTCATCGGGCTTACCCGCGGCTGAGAAGGGACGTGGTCGACCTCGATAGCGGGGCTACCGCATGCGATGGGAAAAAAAAAAAAAAAAAAAAAAAAAAAAAATTTTTCATCGGGCTTACCCGCGGCTGAGAAGGTACGTGGTCGACCTCGATAGCGGGGCTACCGCATGCGATGGGAAAAAAAAAAAAAAAAAAAAAAAAAAATTTTCATCGGGCTTACCCGCGGCTGAGAATGTACGTGGTCGACCTCGATAGCGGGGCTACCGCATGCGATGGGAAAAAAAAAAAAAAAAAAAAAATTTTTTTCATCGGGCTTACCCGCGGCTGAGAAGGGACGTGGTCGTCCTCGATAGCGGGGCTACCGCATGCGATGGGAAAAAAAAAAAAAAAAAAAAAAAAAATTTTTTTCATCGGGCTTACCCGCGGCTGAGAATGTACGTGGTCGACCTCGATAGCGGGGCTACCGCATGCGATGGGAAAAAAAAAAAAAAAAAAAAAATTTTTCATCGGGCTTACCCGCGGCTGAGAAGGGACGTGGTCGTCCTCGATAGCGGGGCTACCGCATGCGATGGGAAAAAATTTTTTTTTTTTTTTTTTTTTTTTTCATCGGGCTTACCCGCGGCTGAGAAGGGACGTGGTCGTCCTCGATAGCGGGGCTACCGCATGCGATGGGAAAAAATTTTTTTTTTTTTTTTTTTTTTTTCATCGGGCTTACCCGCGGCTGAGAAGGGACGTGGTCGTCCTCGATAGCGGGGCTACCGCATGCGATGGGAAAAAATTTTTTTTTTTTTTTTTTTTTTTTTCATCGGGCTTACCCGCGGCTGAGAAGGGACGTGGTCGTCCTCGATAGCGGGGCTACCGCATGCGATGGGAAAAAATTTTTTTTTTTTTTTTTTTTTTTTTTTTTCATCGGGCTTACCCGCGGCTGAGAAGGGACGTGGTCGTCCTCGATAGCGGGGCTACCGCATGCGATGGGGAAAAAAAAAATTTTTTTTTTTTTTTTTTTTTTTTTTTCAGCGGGCTTACCCGCGGCTGAGAAGGTACCGCGGGTATCATCGTACGTGGTCGACCCGATAGCGGGCTACCGCGGGTAAAGGGACGTCGACGGCCTCGGTAGCGAGCTACCGCGGGTCTCATCGTACGTGGTCGACCCGATAGCGGGCTACCGCGGGTAAAGGGACGTCGACGGCCTCGGTAGCGAGCTACCGCGGGTCTCATCGTACGTGGTCGACCCGATAGCGGGCTATCGCAGGTAAAGGGACGTCGACGGCCGTGCTAGCGGGCTACCGCGGATATCATCGTACGCGGTCGACCCGATAGCGGGCTACCGCGGGTAAAGGGACGTGGACGGCCGTGCTAGCGGGCTACCGCGGGTCTCATCGTACGTGGTCGACCCGATAGCGAGCTACCGCGGGTAAAGGGACGTGGACGGCCGTGCTAGCGGGCTACCGCGGGTCTCATCGTACGTGGTCGACCCGATAGCGGGCTATCGCGGGTAAAGGGACGTGGACGGCCGTGCTAGCGGGCTACCGCGGGTCTCATCGTACGTGGTCGACCCGATAGCGGGCTATCGCAGGTAAAGGGACGTCGACGGCCGTGCTAGCGGGCTACCGC
>NW_026963703.1:0-27008 GCF_036588685.1 Mytilus trossulus | reverse complement strand
GGTAAAATTTTTGGTTATTACTGAAGCTAACTCTTATTTTACTTGCTGAGTTCGGTAAGGTAAGTTACTTTTAGTTAGGTGCAGCTACTAGAATTGGCTATATGCCCATGTAGCACAACTTCAAAAATAATTCAGATTGACATGCAGCTTATGACAAGGTTAATCTGGGATACAGATGTAACTTAAGCAATAATTCAAAGATTGAGCTACTAAAAGGTAGCTCAACTAAGTAGACAAATAAGATAAGAAAACTTGCCTTTGAAGAAGGACTTGTAAGTAAGGGTTAAAAATAAAATTACCCTGAATACAATCAGATGAGTACTAATCGCCCGTCGCTCGCGGGGAAACCTGTGAAAAGTCGTAACAAGGTAGCAGTAACGGAAGTTGCTGCTAGGCTATAATATGCATATATAGTAAATAATATTATATTTGCCTTCCAAGCAAAAGTTCTAATGAAATTAGTGTATGCTGGCCAAATAGTTTAAGCTAAAACGTTGAGCTGTTAATTCAAAATCGCAGTAATTTGCTTTGGCTTGCTTAAGTAGTTTAGGGAAAACATAAGATTTTCATTCTTAAGTCAGATAGTATTTCTCTTAAGTTGTGCTTAGTAGTTAATGTTAATATAACTGAGAACTGCAAATTCTCCATAGTCTAGTTAGGCCTAAGCTTAGTGCCACGTGGGGGATGATCCAGTTGCTTTGATGAAGCAAAGTTCAAAAGTAGTTTTTTTGGCACTTAGAACTTCGAAGCGTTATAAAGAAAAATTGTAGTAAGTAGGGCTTTGATTCCTAAAGAAAAAGTTAATCTTCTTCTTCATAAATAAGTTAAAAGTAGTTAATATATAACTTAGAATTGTCAGTTCTAGATTCCTCTTACTGAGGCTTTTTATAATTTATCTTTTTAAAGAGACGTGCATAATTGTTTTGTGAAAAGTGCACTTGAATTAAAATAGTATAAATAAATTTTAGTACCTTTTGCATAAGGGTTTTTCAAGACAAGTTTAAGAATTTAATTTTCCCGAATAAAAGAGAGTTATTTTTTTGAGTTAAGAAATCGTGGCAGAGATTTAATTAAACTAAAGAATAGCGGCTAGATACTATTCGCGCTTTTAGATATCTGGTTGGCTTAAAAAGATGTGTAAGCATTTTCCTTAACTATTTAAGGGGTAAAATTTTTTGGGTTAAGCTGAAAAATACTAAAATTGATGTTAAAAAAAAATTGGGTTTCTATAGGCTTTAAACTGGCTATTAGATATTAGTGTATTTTAACTAAAACCAGATGGGGAAAAAAGATTAATTGGGTTATTCATTTACTTTAAAATAAGCCTATGGTTGTAGGACCAGTGACTATGATAAAAACGAGTAAAAATATTATTTATTTGGTATTACTATTTTGTTTTACCTTAAAAAACTAAAGGCTAAATAAAAGTTTTTAAACGAATTCGGCAAACTAAACTTCTCGACTGTTTAACAAAAACATTTCCTTTTGATGTAAGTAAAAGGTAGTCCCTGCCCCAGTGCAACTAGAGTAATGTTTGTTGTAAACGGCGGCGTTAACGTGAGCGTCCTAAGGTAGCGCGATAATTTGCCTTTCAATTGAAGGATGGTATGAAAGGGTTAACGAAGAAGGTGCTGTGTCTGAAAATTTAATTTAAACTAACTTTAAGGTGAAGAGGCCTTTATGTAAAAGAAGGACGACAAGACCCTATGAAGCTTTATCTTAATTGGAGTTTTTGGCTCTTATACGATTTTGATGGGAGATCAGTGAAAATAAGTCTTTCACTATTATATAAATCTAACTCGTATTTCCTAACTTTATATGTGTGGCTAGCTACTCTAGGGATAACAGCGCAATTTCTCCCGAAAGATGGTATTGGAGGGGAAGATTGCGACCTCGATGTTGGCTTTAGATATCCTAGAGGCGTAGAAGCTTCTAATGGTGGGTCTGTTCGCCCTTTAAAATCTAACATGAGCTGAGTTCAGAACGGCGTGAGCTAGTTCAGTTTCTATCCTCTTTTAAAAATGAGCTAATTTTGTACGAAAGGACTTTTTCGCTAAAGCAACGCTTTGCCCTGGCTCTGTCATTGCTTAAATAATGCTACGCAATAAACTGATTAGTTTATAAAAAGGGTTGCCTTTTATGAAGCTGAAGGCCAATTAGTGGCGGTAGGGCGTGTCGTTGGTTCTTGTTAAAATTAGTATTGCTATTTTATTAAAAAATAGGGTTAAAACGGGTTGCAAATTAGGTAAAAAATAAAACAGTCTATTAATGCAGCCAAAAAGCAGCAATCACCCACCTAAAGAATAAAACAAGGGTTCTAAAAAGGCGGTGTGTAATGGATTTGTGCTAGTAACAGACAAAAAAAAAACCAAACACTGTGGAAACCCTTAAGAATGAGGTTTTATAGTGTACCGCATTTCCTGTTACCGGCCGGTACAGTGACCGCAAGGCCTGTTCTCCTGTCCTTTTACACGGAAACCCTGTTGCTGATGCATGTAAAAAGCCCTTAGTTAAGATAACTTATAAGTCAAAGTAAAACTTAATTTTACTTGACATTGTGTATTTTATTGAAAATCTAGTTGCGAATGCCCATACCTGTCCAAACTTGTTTTAGATTATGCTTTACAACCTGTTGTAGATAAGGTTTTGAACCCTTTACAGTGAGTAAGCATTTTTCAGAGTCATGTGAGACTTAACCTAATTAGTGGTAGAAAAAAACAAACTTAAACCTAAATTCTAAAGCTATTTGCTTCCTGTGGTTAATTGTAAACTGCAGGAGAAATGGATCTAAGGTGTTAATTTTTTCGTTTGCCCTAATTTTGGTTGCTCATGTGATTTTTTGGGGTTTGAAAACTAGACTATCTGTATCTTAAAATCAAAAAATAAATAGAAATCAAGTCATATGAAAGTTCCCAAAGCGTAATTCATGGGTCACTTAAAGTCTAAGCAAAAAAGTAAATCAAAAATAAAATAAAATCAAAATGACACACTAATGCCTGGGGGGGCTGATCTGGAGGGGAGGAAATAGGAAAGCAGGTTAAATAGAGGTGACAAAAATGTGGTGTGCAGCAACAAAATGAAGCTAAATAAAATTGTGAAACGTAGAAGCGTGAGCTTGTAAACAAGGTTGTGAGCGTCTTAAAAAGTAAGTGTTAACAATAGTATGTAATATTAACACGCCTAAAAGGGGGTTAGGTGGGTTATAAACTTACAAAGACTACAAGTGATGAAGTTTATGTCTGGTCCTGAGGTCCCTTTTAAGTGAGTTAGTTTCGTATAAAAGGTTTTTAAGCAAAGCAATGTTCTGTCACAGATCTGAGTGCTATAGACAATATTGTATAGGGCCTTTTTATGTAAATAAACGTGGCGTTAGGCTGTTAAATGTGCTGGTTATAGGATGGTTACATAGCAATAATTACTATATTTGCCTTCTGGGCAAAAATTTTAATGAAATTAGTGTACGCTGGGTGAATAAATTAAGCTAGAATGTTGAGCTGTTAATTGAAAATCCCAGTAATTTGCTTAGGGTATAAGATTCTTATTCTCAAGCCAGATAGCCTGTCTCTTAAGTTGTGTTTAGTTGCTAATGTTAATATAACTGAGAGCTACAAATTCTTCCTAGCTTAGTTGTACGTGGGGGGATGGCCCAGTTGCTTTGATGAAGCTAAGCTCAAAAGTAGTTTATTGCTCTGAGGTGTTATAAAGAAGTATTATAGTACGTAGGACTTTGATTCCTAAAGAAAAAGTTAAAGCTTTTCTTTATAAACAATTTAAGAGGAGTTAATTAGTTTTAGGCTCATCTCACTGAGGTTTTTTAGAATTTATCTTTCTAAAGAAATGCACACGATTGCCTCATAAAAAGCTTACTTGAAGTAAAGTGGGGCAAATAAATTTTAGTACTTCTTGCATAAGGGTAAAGCGAAGAGGCCTGTGTGTAAAAGAAGAGCAACAAGACCCTGCGAAGCTTTATTTTAATTGAAGTTTTTGGGTTTGTTAACCCAAAAGCTTATGCATAGCTTTAAGGTCTCTTTTAAGCGAGCGAGTTTTTAGCTAAAGCAATACTTTGTGACGGATCTGTAATGACATAAATAATATTGTATAATAGGCTGATTAACTTATAAAAAGGGTTCTTTTTATGTAAATGAGTGTGTTGCTTAGTGATAGATTGTTGAATGTGTTGGGCACTAGAGAGGCTGTATGAGAGTGGCTTAGGCAGGGGTTTGCTGCAAAAAAAGGCTTACTGTTAAGGGGTGTGTGAGATGGTTTTTTTTCATATAAAAACTGAGTGTTTAGAATAGACGTTGGAGGAGGGGACTTATGTCAGGGCGGAGGGGGGTGACACTGTTAGGGTGCTCCCATTACCTGAAACTATTTCAGCTGTTGGAGATGCTGTTGTGAATGGTGTCGCTGAAGTTGTTCCTGATAATCAGGAGGAAGGGGGCCCCCATGCTGAGGGTGGCTATGTTCCTTTAGAAGAACAAATAGCTGTTGTGGAGCCTGAAGTCCCAGCTAATGTCTGTCAGCCAGTCGAGCAGAGAAATGTGGTTGTAAGTGAAGAAGACAGTGTTCCTGATGTTAGTAAAGACGGGGTCAGTAGTTATTAATGCTCATAGTTAAAGTTTATTGGTGTATTAATAGTTATAATTTATTAAAATAATCCATAAGATAAGCAAAATTACAGTTAATTCGTTTATTGTTAGGCTGTTATGGTCTATTTAAAAACTGGTCAATACGGGTCTCCTTACACCTAATTAACTTGGTTTTAGTGTATGCTTGAAAGGCTACAAAGCCTTTGCGGGGAGTAAGCATTCTTCAGGACCACATGAGATTCAACCTAATTATTGGCAGAGAAAGTGGTGAATTTGACCCTTAAATTCTAAGTTACTTGGGCTCTATAGCTAATTGTAAGCTGTAGGATAATGGGGATTTGAGACGTTTATTTCCTCATTTACCCCAGCTCTGGTTGCTCATGTGGTTTTCGGTTCGAAAACGAGGCGTGTATCTTAAAAATAAAAAAATTTTGAAGCGTAAGTTGTTGGTCGCTTTAAGTCTAATTAAAAATAAAGTAAAAATGGAGCAAAAACAAAGTTGGACACTTAACACTTTGGGTGTCTTCAGAGGTGTAAAAAGGGGGGTCCAAGCTTATGTGTACTCATAAAAAAATGCGGTGTGCGGGGGGTTTGTGCCTGTATATATAACAAAAATTCATGAGGTGGCCGAGGAAGAGGTGGTGAGCTGTAAACTCATAAACAAGGTGTAGGCCTTTCTTATGAGATGGTTGGTAACAATACTGTGAATAATATTAACACGCCTAAGAGGGTTGGTCCGTGACGAAGTACTAATAAGTTGGTGAAGATTATGAATGACAGGTTCTATGATTTGCCTTGTCCTGTAAACTTAAACGCTTGGTGAAGGTTTGGCTCTATACTAGGCTTGTGCCTAATTATCCAACTTCTAAGGGGTCTTTTATTGTCAACTCATTATACTGCTCATGAAGACATGGCATTCGATTCTGTAGTACATATTATGCGTAATGTGGAAAAAGGATGAATGTTGCGTAATATTCATGCAAATGGGTCCTCTATGTTTTTTATCTGTATTTATGCGCACATTGCTCGTGGGCTGTATTATGGGTCTTATTTAGATAAGACAGTGTGGTATTTTGGGGTGCATTTGTTTTTGTTAACTATGGCGGAGGCTTTCCTCGGTTACACTTTGCCTTGGGGGCAAATGTCATATTGGGGGGCTACTGTTATTACTAATATACTTAGAGTGATCCCCGTAGTAGGAGAGAGTATGCTCCGCTATGTATGAGGGGGTTGGACCGTGTGTAATGCAACTCTAAAGCGGTTTTATACTTTACACTTTCTCTTACCGTTTGTGATAGTGGCGGTTGTTTTTTTACACCTGTTTTTTTTACATGAGAAAGGGAGTAATAACCCTTTGGGTATTGAAAGAGGTACTATGTGTGTGCCCTTCCACCCCTTCTATACTATTAAAGATCTTTTTGGTTATGTTTGCTTTAGGTTCTTTTTTATATATTTAGTGTGTGTGGATCCTGAGCTGTTAGGGAATCATTTAAACTATTGGCCTGCTAATCCTATAAAAACGCCAATCCATGTTCAGCCTGAGTGGTATTTTATGTTTGCTTATGCAATCCTTCGTTCAATTCCTCATAAAGCGGGGGGGGTATATGTTATGTTTTTGTCGATTGTAGTATTATACCTAATTCCTAGTCTTCACAGAGGTAAGTATCGAAGTTTATGTTTTTACCCGTTTAATCAAGTAGTGTTTTGAGTGTTGGTTGGTAGGTTTATTAGGTTAACATGGATTGGTGCTCGCCCAGTGCGGGAGCCTTATATCATTTTGGGGCAGTGTCTTTCAGTCATTTATTTCTCTAGGTTGTTATTAAACCCTCTTTCTTTGTGGGTGTGGGACAAGCTGCTTGAATACCCTAAATTCTGTAGGAGTCGTCCTGTAGACCTGAAATGGTTTAAGTTTTTAGCTTATTTCAAGTTATTAAAATTAGTAAATCGCGAAAGTAGCGCACGTGAGTGGGCTAATAAGTGTAGAAAAATATAAATATGTCTTTTTACGGGAGTCGATATTTTGGTGATATTGTCCATGGGGAACTAGGGAAAGACCTGTTCCGGTACCATGGTTTTGTGATGATAGTAGCAGTGGCTGTGTTGGTCTTTGTTATATATATAGGATGCGTAATCCTTCTTACTAAATTTTCTTATCGCCATTTCTTGAACCGTCAACGATTAGAATTTTGATGGACTATTGTGCCAATGTTGATGTTAGTAGGGTTGTGGTTTCCTTCTATAATTAACCTATATTATATAGAAGAAGTAAAACGGCCCCGGTGAAATTTTAAGGCGATTGGGAAACAATGGTACTGATCTTACGAATTTTGTCGCAATTTAGACACTCCAAGCTCTAGAGAAAGCGCTGAAAGAATTTCGTGTTATACAATTGATTCTTACATAGAAGACCAGCAGGAGACATTTAGAAAAGGAGGGTATCGTTTGTTGGATGTTGATAACCGGATGGTGGCTCCAGCAGATGTGCAAATAACTGCTTTTGTAAGAAGGTCTGATGTGCTCCATTCGTTTGCACTCCCTAAGTTACTAATTAAAGTAGATGCCATCCCAGGTCGAATTAATCGGCTTCCTATAAAAGCTTCCCAGTGTAGAATTATTTACGGGCAGTGTTCTGAAATTTGCGGGGTTAACCATAGATTTATACCGATTGTGATTGAGTTTATTCCTGAGAAATATTTTGTCATATGGTTGGAAGCTCTTAACTAAAATAAAAAATAAGCTAAAGCTTTTAAGAAGCGTTAAACTTTTAATTTAATGAACTTGTACAATGGGCAAGTAGCTTTTAGTGATAAGGTGGTCTAATATTAGGATATAGGGCTCATGCCCCTAAGGCGCCGTGAGTAGTGGCTCTTATCTTTGTGAGAGCTGGCAGAGCTAATGCGTTTGATTTAGGATCAATTCATAAGTATATATACTTGCTTTCATGGCACAAGCTGGCAGACCTAATGCATACGATTTAAGCTCGTCTTATAAGATATACTCTTGTTTGTGTGTGAATTACAAAGCTAAGCCCAGTCTCATTATGGTTAGTGTCGAGTGTCTATTTAAGACTCTAAGGAGAGTAGCTGTTTTCTTTGGAGCCTCTATCCTATTAAGCCTTTGTCAAGTGTCAGCGGACTCTTTTACTCCCTTGGGGTCGACTAAGGCTGCACTGGTGGACTGAGTAGGCGTGGTTGTTGGTGTTATCCCTTTTGTAGGGGTGCTTCTCGCTGTGGGCTTCTATACTTTGTTGGAACGTAAAATTTTGGCTATCATTATAATCCGAAAGGGTCCATCCAAGGTGAGTTATATAGGGATCTTGCAGCCTTTTAGTGACGCAGGTAAGTTGTTATGTAAAGAGTTTATTGTGCCTACACGTGCTAACGTAGGGCCCTTCATTTTGGCTCCTGCACTAATATTAACTATCAGTTTACTTGGATGGCTTTTATACCCGTATAAGTCGGCTGAAGTGTTTTATGTTTTCGGGGTGATTCTGTTTATAGTTATTACTAGAGTCAGGGTTTACGGGGTAATAATATCCGGATGGGCTTCTAACTCTAAATACTCTTTGCTAGGTGCAGTTCGTGCGATGGCGCAAAGAATTTCTTATGAGATCCCTATAGGATTTATCTTCTTTTGTGTGGTGCTGTGCTCGGGTGTGTTTATGTTTCAAGAAATTAGGGTGTTCCAACAAAGGTCCTTTTTTTTCTTTTTTCCTTTGTGCGTAGTTATAGTTGTCTGAATGCTGTGTATGCTAGCTGAAACTAATCGGGCGCCATTTGATTTTGTGGAAGGAGAGTCGGAATTAGTGTCAGGATACAACGTGGAGTACAGCGGAGGGGGGTTTGCAGTTATATTTATTGCGGAGTACTCTAGTATTCTTCTCAGAAGGGTTATAAGGGCGGCGATATTTTTCGGGGGAAATGAAGCGTTGATCGGGGTCTTTATGATGGCTTTTGCGGTCTTCTTTGTGGTTATTCGTGCTTCTTTACCTCGTTTACGTTATGATAAGTTAATGAGTTTGTGTTGGACTGTTCTTCTATGTGTCATACTTATGGCTAGTGTGTGTGTAGTAGTTCTAGTTAGGGTGTATGTAAGATAATATAAACTAGTATAATTCATTTACACTGAATGTGTCAGATAAAGTCTGTCTTACTTATGGTTAAAAGGTTGGCAATTAGACTTATTGCATTGATTATTATAAAAAACCTAAATATGAGTGTCATTGGGTTAAGCGTTCTAACTATTCTAAGTATGGGCGCCACAAGAGTCGCGATAGGGGGGGTAGAGTTGAACGGGTTGTACACCACAGACTTTGTAATAGGGTTAATGGTTACACTAACTCTATTTGTAGCAATTCTTTCCTACCTAAGGAGGGTTAAGATCCACCGGAAAGCAAGATTTAATTTAATAATTATCAGAATCAGCCTAATTTTAGTGATAAGATTCAGGGTGAGGAGGTTCTTTCTTTTTTTTTTTTTTTTTGAAAGTGTGCTAGCCCCTCTGTTGTTATTAATTGTAGGCTGAGGCTATCAGCCAGAGCGTTTACAGGCAGGGGGGTATATAGTAATCTATACGGTGTTCGGATCTCTTTTTTTCTTATGGGGGGTAAGAGAACTCTATATTAGAGGGTTGAGGAGGAGGATAAGTTCTGTGGTAAGGCTAGTAAAAAAAAGGGGAATGAGATTGTGATGGCTATACATTCTAGGGTTTCTTATCAAGCTACCAATATATCCATTTCACCTGTGACTACCTAAGGCTCACGTAGAGGCCCCAGTAGCCGGTTCGATGCTATTGGCCGGGGTGGTACTAAAATTAGGAGGGTACGGGCTGCTTCGATTTATAATAGTTATACAAATAAGGCTTAGAAGCGTTTTTTTTGTGCTGCTACTAGTGGTGAACTTGGCAGGAGGTGTCTACGCAGGATTAGCGTGTGTACGGCAAGTGGACCTAAAATGTTTGGTAGCATATTCCTCTGTAGCGCATATGAGGCTTGTGCTATTAGGAGTGCTTAGCAACACGGTATTAGGGGTAGTGGGGGCCATTATTATTATGATCGGGCATGGGTTGTGTTCATCAGGTTTGTTCAGGTATGTGAATGCTATCTATAAGATGAGGCACTCGCGTCTGCTAGTAATAAATAAAGGGGGCTTGTTAGTCTGCCCAAGTCTAGTCTTAATGTGTTTCCTGTTAAGATCAAGCAACATAGCAGCCCCTCCTAGTCTAAACTTATTTGGGGAAATCCTCGTTTTCGGCGTGGGAGGGTGAATAAGTGGAGTGTTCCTGCTTATCCTGGGTCTGATAAGCTTTATTAGGGCATGTTTTAGACTATACCTATATGGAAGTTGTTGTCACGGGAAGGGGGTGTCACACAGGGAGTCCTTAAACTTGAGAAGAGTTTGTGATGTTTTTGTTCTGGCGGCTCATTGGATACCGCTGAACTTTATGTTTATGTTTATACCCTAAACAATGAATCGTAATCCTTATTCTCGTTACTATGTACCAGGTCCAAGTCCGTGGCCCTTTTTTGTGGCTATCTCGGCAAACGGAATAGCGGTAGGGTTAATTTTGTGACTGCATCGAACTCCCAGATTTCTATTAATAGGAATGAGGTTGGGGTGTATACTATTGAGAACTTTTAGATGATGGCGAGACTTAATTCGTGAGGGAGATATTGGGTTTCATACTCGCTTCGTAATCAAGAGATTTCGTGATGGAGTTGCCCTTTTTATTCTGTCTGAAGTAATGTTCTTCTTTTCTTTTTTTTGGACTTTCTTCCATAATGCCTTAAGACCCTCGTGTGAACTAGGGATGCGATGACCCCCTCCAGGGATCCGCACGCCAAACCCGTCGTCGACAAGGCTGTTCGAGACAGGTCTTTTAATTAGGAGGGGGTTATTCGTAACTCAAGCCCATAAGAGAATGCGTTTGAAGGATTATGATGTTGGGCCATTTATTGGCCTAGTGGTAACAATTTTATGTGGGACTGTGTTCTTCCTAGTGCAACTTCGAGAATACTACTGAAACTCATACACTATTGCAGATAGGGTGTATGGAAGAGTGTTTTATTTACTAACTGGGTTTCATGGAATGCACGTAGTTGTGGGGACTCTTTGACTAATGGTGAGGTTAGTCCGACTATGGCGTGGGGAGTTTTCCAGTCAACGGCACTTTGGTTTTGAGGCTTGCATTTGGTACTGACACTTCGTAGATGTGGTATGGGTAGCATTATGATGTTTAGTATATGTGTGGTTTGGAGGATGGTTATACATGTGGTGGTTCAAAATATGAGACGGGGACGTCTATACGTTTAAGTACCCAGACGCAAAGCCTTCGTGGTATGCGTACATTCAAGAAGAGCATGCTCCGTCCTGATATAAGATTCCTGACCATTTAAAAGGTTAAAAATAGGAGTCATACAGACTAGTTAAACAGTTTTGATTTGAAATCAAGTACCAAAGCGATTCCAAGCGCTTACTAGTCTGAGTAAAGTAGTCTAATTAAGGACAGAAGACCTATGATTTTCAAGTGTTATAAGTAACCTTTACTTGAAATGGTAAGCTTTGTGGTAAGACCTATAAAATTAGTGAGATTAGGGGTAATATTGATCGGGACAATTCTTAGGGTTAGAAGAGAAGAGATAGTAGGGGTGTGACTCGGTTTAGAGCTAAATCTGTATGGATTTCTTGTAATTATAAACCCTGATGGTCACTATAGTCCTGAGCCCTGTGTAAAATATTCTTGTGGTACAAAGAACGGGGTCAATTCTGATACTAGTGGGTTTTGTAACCTTGATAGAGCAGCACGTAGTGAGAGGGCTGGTGATAAGGGGGGCGGGTACAGTGTTAAAATCTGGCGTTTTCCCGCTACATTCGTGGGTCCCTTCAATTATTAAGAACAGCAGATGGTTAGCAAGAGGGTTAATATTAACTTGGCAAAAAGTCGCCCCCCTTGTCTTTTTATCAATAATTATACCCTCTAAGGGGTTGTGAGTAGTAATTGTATTGATAGCTGGAATTGGGGCAGTAGGGGGCCTTAACCAGAATTCAGTACGAGTAATAAGCGCGTACTCGTCGTTTGTGCATACATCATGAATGCTGTTAGGGCTCACATGGTCAAGAGTAGTCTTTGTAGGGTATTTTGCAGTTTACTCGCTGTCGGTAGGGCTGTTTTTTTATGGGTGCTCAATAATAAACAAAACAAGAATGGGCGGTCAGATTAGTAGAGCCGCGAGGGGTATAGGGTTACTGATACTGATGGGGATGCCTCCTTTCCTTGGCTTTCTAGCGAAAGTATTGGTGTTTCTAATGAGAGGAAGGGCTGTAATCGTGGCTTGTATTATAGGTTCAGTAATCAGGCTAAAATTCTACATTGACTTTTTTTATAGGATAGTAATAAAAAGGTTAGTAGACAAAAACAAAGCAGAATTCAAGATTATGTGGAGGATAGTGATCGGGGCTAACCTAGCAGGGGGGGCATTGATCTTGGTGAGATTTATTTAGAAACTGCTTTTAGGCCAGGGGCGTTTTGATTTCGGCTCAAAAAGAGTGGGTAAAACCACAAAAGTATGATAAAAAGGTAATTTAAAATAAAATATTTTGTTTCAAACATAACTATAGGTAGTTGTTACCTCCTTTTTGTAGAATGGTACTTTAAAAAAAAGGATTGGTTTGCATCTAATTATTAAGCCTAGGTTTTCATTCTTAAGTGAGGAAGTTAATTAACATAATAGGGCTGCTAACTTTGTTATAAATGGCTTGTACCATTTTTCCTTATAAAAAAGTAGTTTAATTTAAGAACGATAGGTTGTGGGGCTATTAGTGGTGTCAACCCTTTTTTAGCTAGATATAGTTTAAAATAAAATATTGGCTTTGGGAGCTAAAGACACTTCCATAAGTTTTCTAGAAGAATGGTTATGGGGTTAAGAGTTGCGTTTGTCTGCATTGTGTCTTTTTTGTTTACGGGGTTATTTATGCTACTAAGGGAAAAGCGGGGTCTAGACCGAGAAAAGTGCAGTCCATATGAGTGTGGATTTGAGCCTATTGGAAGAGCTCGGAGGCCCTTTTCTATCCGATTCTTTCTAGTAGCAGTTTTGTTCGTCGTGTTTGATGTAGAGGTAGTGCTGTTAATACCTTTTGCCTACATGTTCTTTTACGGTAAGAGAGTGTTAGGGATTTTGTCCTCAAGGGGTTTCCTTCTTATCTTGTTTGGGGGTCTCTACCACGAATATCGTGAGGGGTCTTTGGAATGAGTAGGTTAATACTAGAAGTGGCATTTATGCGAAACGAATTTTGATGAGAGGTGATTGTAAGAGGCTTACTTTTGCTGTTGGAAGTGTATTGTGTGTACCTGTGGTTTTCACGTCGAGAGTGCTTCTTAAGGAAGTATGGGACCAATGAAAGTTCTCAAGGATCTAATAGAAGGTTTGAAAAGGCATATCTTACTATAGCGTATAGGGAAAAAAATATTAAGAGGCTAAAATCTAGTGCGGCTCTAAGGGCTAATAAGGCTAGATGATTGGCTTCTAAGTAAGGATAAATAAAATGATAAAAATACTAAAAAAGGAAGAAGTAGGGGGTTATGGAGAAGTGGAGTCCTGGTGACGTCGATGGCTGTGATCAACAAATCACAAAGATATTGGAACCCTTTATCTGTATAGCGGAGTCTGAGGAGGGTTGTTTGGAGCAAGGTTGAGGTTAATGATCCGAATGCAACTGGGGCATCCTGGAGCAGTGTTCTTAAAAAGAGATTGATTCTATAATGTGGTGGTTACAACGCATGCCTTAATAATAATTTTTTTTGCTGTGATACCTATCTTAATTGGAGCTTTCGGTAATTGGTTGATTCCTCTGCTAGTAGGAGGTAAAGATATAATTTACCCGCGAATAAACAACTTAAGTTATTGACTATCTCCTAATGCACTATATTTACTAATACTGTCCTTTAGAACGGATAAAGGAGTTGGTGCTGGATGAACTATTTACCCCCCTTTATCTGTGTACCCCTATCATAGGGGCCCTAGGATGGATGTTCTTATTGTGTCACTACATCTAGCTGGGCTCAGCTCTCTAGTGGGGGCTATTAACTTTGCTAGGACCAATAAAAATATGCCAGTGTTAGAAATGAAAGGAGAACGAGCGGAGCTTTATGTTTTAAGGATTAGAGTTACTGCAGTTCTTTTAATTATTTCAATTCCGGTTCTAGGAGGGGGCATCACAATAATCTTGTTTGACCGAAACTTTAACACAACTTTTTTCGATCCCGCAGGAGGGGGGGACCCCGTTTTGTTCCAACATTTGTTTTGATTTTTTGGGCATCCGGAAGTGTATATTCTTATTCTACCTGCCTTTGGTGTGATATCAAAAGTAATTATGCATTGCTCTGGAAAAGAAGCGGTTTTTGGTCTAATTGGGATAGTATACGCAATAATCGGAATTGGAGGGTTAGGGTGTATGGTGTGGGCTCACCACATGTTTACCGTAGGTCTTAATGTTGATACTCGAGGCTATTTTTCTACCGCAACTATAGTAATCGCTGTTCCAACAGGGGTGAAAGTATTCAGATGACTGGCAACTATAGCAGGAAGAAAATTCAAAATAAAGCCTGCCGCCTACTGAAGTACTGGGTTTCTGTTTTTATTCACCGTGGGAGGGCTAACAGGGGTCTTACTGTCTAGGGCTTCTATGGATGTGTCTCTACACGACACATATTATGTGGTGGCTCATTTCCATTATGTGCTAAGAATAGGGGCGGTGTTTGGGGTGTTCTGTGGTCTTAACCATTGGTTGCCAAATTTTGTTGGAGTATGCTTTAATAAGAAATGGAGGAAAGCCCATTTTATAGCAATATTTTTTGGGGTAAATACTACCTTCTTTCCTCAGCATTTCTTAGGCCTAAGAGGAATGCCTCGACGGTATATAGACTACGCTGATATTTATGCTCACTGACATTGGGTGTCTTCTTATGGGTCCGCTGTGTCTTTTGGGTCTCTAATATATTTTAAGTTCCTTCTATGAGAGGCTCTAGTAAGCCAGCGAGGGGTTGTATTTAGTGGGGGTTTATGTGGTGAAATAGACTGAGCAGGTACCCGAGACCTTTATCCAGGAAGGAAGCATGTTTATAGCCAATTGCCATTTGTGTGAACTAACCCTTATAACACGTGTATCACTTATATTTATAAGAAATCGCGTAATCAATAATTTAAAGTCATGTTAATAGATGTTTTTTCTAGATTTGATGCTCACAGCTATAACTTAATTTGGTTGTCTATGCCGTTATGGTTGCTGTCTTCTATAGTGCCAATAACCGTGCTATTTAGAGACGTGTACACTAAGGGTAGAAGTACGAGCTCTTTTCGGAGTTTGGTGCTATCCTTTACTTATTCGATGATTCGATTGAACGGAAAGGGACTAAAGCTATCTGGGTTTCCTCTAGTAATAAGGGGTCTGTTCATGATAATTCTGATACTAAATCTGTCTGGAAACTTTCCATTCTTTTTCCCTGTAAGAGGGCAGTTTGTGTTCGGGTTCTCCTTTGCTTTGTCTATTTGAACTTGTTTAGTTTTATCTAGTCTTTTATGCAGATTTGAGCAGGGGTTGATGAGTCTCGTTCCAACAGGTTGCCCGTTAATCCTTGTGCCTTTTATAGTAGTGGTTGAGCTAATTAGTGGCATACTTCGCCCTTTAACATTAGTTTTACGTCTGACACTAAATCTGGGAGCTGGTAAAGTAATTCTAACTATATGCAGGAGAGAGTTAGTAGTTAGCTGGTTAAATAGCAGAAGGCTGCTTACAGGAGTTGGGGGTATTAAAGGGTTAATAATGGGCGGAGGTGTTTTTGGAGCCGCTGAAGTTGCAATCGCGTGTATTCAGTGTTATATTTTTTGTGTCTTATTGTGTCTCTATACGGAGGATCATAGAAGGTAGGTAGTTTTAAAAGCTTTGCTGAAGCGACGGCCTTGTAAGTCGTAGAAAACTATGTGTTTTAAAGCTATGATTTGAATAAAATTCCTAGGAGTTTTCTTAATAAGTATAGGCTGTTTTGTAATCTTCCGTATAAACAAACACCTTTTGTGTTTATTTGTAGGGCTTGAAATAATAAGACTAGGCTTATTGTTTGTAACCCATGTGTTTCTAATAAATCAGTTTTGGTTAATTTTACTAATTCTATGTTTAGCTGTTTGCGAAGCCAGAATTTGCTTGGCCCTTCTGGTTATGGTGATGCGACTATGCGGAGACGATTTGATGTCAAGGTTACTAAGAGATGGCTCGTAAAAATAGTATCATACAATTAAAAAGTAACTTAGGGTTACTTTTACTGATTCTGATTGGATACTTATTTATTCTTAGAGGGAGGACCTTTGGAAAAGCTTATTTATTGGAAGTTACTGTTTGAGAGAGTAATTGTCTCTCATTTAGCTTCAGAGTTCTACTAGATAGCGTAAGAATAGTCTTTGTTGGGACGGTTTTGGTAATTAGAGGAAGTGTAGCAACCTACTGCAAGTGGTATATAGCTGGAGAGCCATACTACAAGCGGTTTATGGGATTAGTATGGTTGTTTGTGCTGTCTATAGTGTTTATAATCTTAGTTCCTAATTTAGTAATACTTTTAATTGGTTGAGACGGGCTAGGGCTCACCTCATTCCTATTAGTGGCTTATTACCAGAACAATAAGAGGTTATCTGCGGCTATGTTGACAGCTTTGACTAATCGAATTGGGGATGTTTTTGTACTTTTTAGAGTTTCTATTTTTTTAAGAGAAGGGGGGTGGTTAATTTATATATACCACCCAGTGCAGACATGGGTTAATTTAGGGTTTGTGGTAGTTCTTGCAGGTATAACTAAAAGCGCACAAATGCCGTTTTGCGCATGGCTACCTGCTGCCATGGCGGCACCCACACCGGTCTCCTCTTTGGTGCATTCTTCGACATTGGTGACAGCTGGGGTTTATTTGATTCTTCGCTCTTTTTATATTATCAGAGCTAATCCCTTTGTGACTCAAATACTTATAGTCTTAAGACTATTTACTCTAATATTAGCGGGGTCAAGGGCTGTGTTTGCGTTTGACCTAAAAAAGGTAATCGCACTCTCGACTTTGAGGCAGTTAAGGTTAATAATATTCTCGATTTCAATCCTTCTTCCGTCTGTAGCTTTTTTTCATTTAGTAACCCATGCGGTATTTAAAGCTTTGTTGTTTCTAGGCGCAGGGGGTGTTATTCATAGAAACCAAAGAATCCAAGATATCCGGGGGTTAAGAAGCTTGTGGCAAGGATTACCGGTAAGAATGGGTGCAATAACGGTTGCAATTGTGTCCTTGAGAGGGGCCCCGTTTATAAGAGGGTTTTTCTCTAAAGACCTAATAATTGAGCTAAGAATGATAGACAGAAGAATAACTTATGGGTGCTATTTATTAGAGCTAACAGGTTTAATCTTCACTTCTTTTTATAGGGCACGGATTGTATTTAGAGTAATACTTGGGTCTAATTACGTTAATAGCAGAAGTTTGCGGATTAATGAGCACTTAAATATACAAACTCCTTTTCTTAGCCTGTATATTGGGGCTATTATCTTAGGAGGGGTATTAGGGAGGAAAATAGAGAGGTTTGGGTTTGTAGTAGTTCTTGAGAAATATGAGAGAGTCAGAGTATTTCTTATTCCCTTTGTAGGGTTAATTTTGTGATGAGGAGTGCTTAGAAAATTAGGGTCTAAGCCTTGGTCGTCAGCCAAACTATTAAGATTCTTTTTGAGAATGTGGCTCATAGAGAGGCTAACCTCCCACCCCAGAAAAATGGCCTTCTTTAAGGGGTCCAGGATGGTAGCTCAAAGTCTGGATCAAGGTTGACTAGAGCTATTGGGCCCTCAAGGTGCCCATAAGGGACTAGGTCAACTCAGCTGTTTGAATGAAATTGTTCAGAAAAATTATTTTACCTACCAGCTGGTAGTATGAGGGCTGGTGGTAGCGGGGGGCGTAAGCTTAATTATGTTTATATAATGAGAGTTATAGTCATATGTGTAATTTTGATGGCTGTGTTTTCGATTGTCTTAATTGCCAAGCAACCTATTTCTTTAGGGCTAGTGCTATTGAGGGGGTCTATAATTGCATGTGTGGAGGTTGCACTGGAGGTTAGAAGGTTGTTAGGGTTCTTATTGTTCCTAACTTACGTTAGGGGTGTAATAGTCCTGTTCTTGTATGTTTTAAGGATCTACCCCAATGAAGTGTATCGTTTTAATCTAGAGTTTATGGTTCTCGTCAGAAGGTGTTGTGCCAGAGCGGTCCTTATGGGTCTTATGAATTACGAGTACAGAGAAATTAGCGGGTCTTTGTTTCTAAGTTTCATGGCTGAAAGAAGCGGGTTAAGGTTATATATCCTAATAGCTGGTGTGTTACTGTTTGTAATATTAGTGGTGTCGTATTTGTGCATAAAAACCATGGTGCCTTTACGAAGAGTAAAATAAACCTAAAATAGAAGATACAGTAGCTTAATTAAAGCGTCTCATTGAAAATGAGGAAGATGGATACTTTAGTACCTTGTGTCAAATCTGTAGGAGGGTTTGATTATGGCCCTAAATTTATGGGCAAAATGCTTCTCATGATTCTAAATGCGGGCTTGAACAAATTAAGTGCAAGTTCAACATCAGTGGGGAAAATTGGTTAATAAAGGAAACTTTAACCCAGCTTTTTGACAAATTCGGGGTCAATTGATGAATGCCAGCAGCCGCGGTTAGATTCAGTTCGAATATAAATTTAAGCGGATTGGTTAGAGTCAATGTTGTGTTATAAAACTATAAAAAAACTATAGGTGCAGTGTAATGTTAACGGTTTTTTGTGGTTATATTCCTAAAGTTTTAGTGAGCTTCTAACGAATCTATGAAGTGAAACCAGGATTAGATACCCTGTTATCCATAGTTTAAAACAAAAGTTCCTCTTAACTAAACATTTGGTTGTCAAAGAGAAATAAATAGGCGGTGTCTGAGATAGAAAACAGGGGATCCTGGGTGTTAAAGGATAACCCACCTACATTTGAGCCTTGTCTTATTAGTGCGTGTGTATGGTTGTTTACTCTAATATGGTGAGTGTCCGGGTAAAATTTTTGGTTATTACTGAAGCTAACTCTTATTTTACTTGCTGAGTTCGGTAAGGTAAGTTACTTTTAGTTAGGTGCAGCTACTAGAATTGGCTATATGCCCATGTAGCACAACTTCAAAAATAATTCAGATTGACATGCAGCTTATGACAAGGTTAATCTGGGATACAGATGTAACTTAAGCAATAATTCAAAGATTGAGCTACTAAAAGGTAGCTCAACTAAGTAGACAAATAAGATAAGAAAACTTGCCTTTGAAGAAGGACTTGTAAGTAAGGGTTAAAAATAAAATTACCCTGAATACAATCAGATGAGTACTAATCGCCCGTCGCTCGCGGGGAAACCTGTGAAAAGTCGTAACAAGGTAGCAGTAACGGAAGTTGCTGCTAGGCTATAATATGCATATATAGTAAATAATATTATATTTGCCTTCCAAGCAAAAGTTCTAATGAAATTAGTGTATGCTGGCCAAATAGTTTAAGCTAAAACGTTGAGCTGTTAATTCAAAATCGCAGTAATTTGCTTTGGCTTGCTTAAGTAGTTTAGGGAAAACATAAGATTTTCATTCTTAAGTCAGATAGTATTTCTCTTAAGTTGTGCTTAGTAGTTAATGTTAATATAACTGAGAACTGCAAATTCTCCATAGTCTAGTTAGGCCTAAGCTTAGTGCCACGTGGGGGATGATCCAGTTGCTTTGATGAAGCAAAGTTCAAAAGTAGTTTTTTGGCACTTAGAACTTCGAAGCGTTATAAAGAAAAATTGTAGTAAGTAGGGCTTTGATTCCTAAAGAAAAAGTTAATCTTCTTCTTCATAAATAAGTTAAAAGTAGTTAATATATAACTTAGAATTGTCAGTTCTAGATTCCTCTTACTGAGGCTTTTTATAATTTATCTTTTTTAAAGAGACGTGCATAATTGTTTTGTGAAAAGTGCACTTGAATTAAAATAGTATAAATAAATTTTAGTACCTTTTGCATAAGGGTTTTTCAAGACAAGTTTAAGAATTTAATTTTCCCGAATAAAAGAGAGTTATTTTTTTGAGTTAAGAAATCGTGGCAGAGATTTAATTAAACTAAAGAATAGCGGCTAGATACTATTCGCGCTTTTAGATATCTGGTTGGCTTAAAAAGATGTGTAAGCATTTTCCTTAACTATTTAAGGGGTAAAATTTTTTGGGTTAAGCTGAAAAATACTAAAATTGATGTTAAAAAAAAATTGGGTTTCTATAGGCTTTAAACTGGCTATTAGATATTAGTGTATTTTAACTAAAACCAGATGGGGAAAAAAGATTAATTGGGTTATTCATTTACTTTAAAATAAGCCTATGGTTGTAGGACCAGTGACTATGATAAAAACGAGTAAAAATATTATTTATTTGGTATTACTATTTTGTTTTACCTTAAAAAACTAAAGGCTAAATAAAAGTTTTTAAACGAATTCGGCAAACTAAACTTCTCGACTGTTTAACAAAAACATTTCCTTTTGATGTAAGTAAAAGGTAGTCCCTGCCCAGTGCAACTAGAGTAATGTTTGTTGTAAACGGCGGCGTTAACGTGAGCGTCCTAAGGTAGCGCGATAATTTGCCTTTCAATTGAAGGATGGTATGAAAGGGTTAACGAAGAAGGTGCTGTGTCTGAAAATTTAATTTAAACTAACTTTAAGGTGAAGAGGCCTTTATGTAAAAGAAGGACGACAAGACCCTATGAAGCTTTATCTTAATTGGAGTTTTTGGCTCTTATACGATTTTGATGGGAGATCAGTGAAAATAAGTCTTTCACTATTATATAAATCTAACTCGTATTTCCTAACTTTATATGTGTGGCTAGCTACTCTAGGGATAACAGCGCAATTTCTCCCGAAAGATGGTATTGGAGGGGAAGATTGCGACCTCGATGTTGGCTTTAGATATCCTAGAGGCGTAGAAGCTTCTAATGGTGGGTCTGTTCGCCCTTTAAAATCTAACATGAGCTGAGTTCAGAACGGCGTGAGCTAGTTCAGTTTCTATCCTCTTTTAAAAATGAGCTAATTTTGTACGAAAGGACTTTTTCGCTAAAGCAACGCTTTGCCCTGGCTCTGTCATTGCTTAAATAATGCTACGCAATAAACTGATTAGTTTATAAAAAGGGTTGCCTTTTATGAAGCTGAAGGCCAATTAGTGGCGGTAGGGCGTGTCGTTGGTTCTTGTTAAAATTAGTATTGCTATTTTATTAAAAAATAGGGTTAAAACGGGTTGCAAATTAGGTAAAAAATAAAACAGTCTATTAATGCAGCCAAAAAGCAGCAATCACCCACCTAAAGAATAAAACAAGGGTTCTAAAAAGGCGGTGTGTAATGGATTTGTGCTAGTAACAGACAAAAAAAAACCAAACACTGTGGAAACCCTTAAGAATGAGGTTTTATAGTGTACCGCATTTCCTGTTACCGGCCGGTACAGTGACCGCAAGGCCTGTTCTCCTGTCCTTTTACACGGAAACCCTGTTGCTGATGCATGTAAAAAGCCCTTAGTTAAGATAACTTATAAGTCAAAGTAAAACTTAATTTTACTTGACATTGTGTATTTTATTGAAAATCTAGTTGCGAATGCCCATACCTGTCCAAACTTGTTTTAGATTATGCTTTACAACCTGTTGTAGATAAGGTTTTGAACCCTTTACAGTGAGTAAGCATTTTTCAGAGTCATGTGAGACTTAACCTAATTAGTGGTAGAAAAAAACAAACTTAAACCTAAATTCTAAAGCTATTTGCTTCCTGTGGTTAATTGTAAACTGCAGGAGAAATGGATCTAAGGTGTTAATTTTTTTCGTTTGCCCTAATTTTGGTTGCTCATGTGATTTTTTGGGGTTTGAAAACTAGACTATCTGTATCTTAAAATCAAAAAATAAATAGAAATCAAGTCATATGAAAGTTCCCAAAGCGTAATTCATGGGTCACTTAAAGTCTAAGCAAAAAAGTAAATCAAAAATAAAATAAAATCAAAATGACACACTAATGCCTGGGGGGGCTGATCTGGAGGGGAGGAAATAGGAAAGCAGGTTAAATAGAGGTGACAAAAATGTGGTGTGCAGCAACAAAATGAAGCTAAATAAAATTGTGAAACGTAGAAGCGTGAGCTTGTAAACAAGGTTGTGAGCGTCTTAAAAAGTAAGTGTTAACAATAGTATGTAATATTAACACGCCTAAAAGGGGGTTAGGTGGGTTATAAACTTACAAAGACTACAAGTGATGAAGTTTATGTCTGGTCCTGAGGTCCCTTTTAAGTGAGTTAGTTTCGTATAAAAGGTTTTTAAGCAAAGCAATGTTCTGTCACAGATCTGAGTGCTATAGACAATATTGTATAGGGCCTTTTTATGTAAATAAACGTGGCGTTAGGCTGTTAAATGTGCTGGTTATAGGATGGTTACATAGCAATAATTACTATATTTGCCTTCTGGGCAAAAATTTTAATGAAATTAGTGTACGCTGGGTGAATAAATTAAGCTAGAATGTTGAGCTGTTAATTGAAAATCCCAGTAATTTGCTTAGGGTATAAGATTCTTATTCTCAAGCCAGATAGCCTGTCTCTTAAGTTGTGTTTAGTTGCTAATGTTAATATAACTGAGAGCTACAAATTCTTCCTAGCTTAGTTGTACGTGGGGGGATGGCCCAGTTGCTTTGATGAAGCTAAGCTCAAATAGTTTATTGCTCTGAGGTGTTATAAAGAAGTATTTATAGTACGTAGGACTTTGATTCCTAAAGAAAAGTTAAAGCTTTTCTTATAAAACAATTTAAGAGGAGTTAATTAGTTTTAGCTCATCTCACTGAGGTTTTTTAGAATTTATCTTCTAAAGAAATGCACACGATTGCCTCATAAAAAGCTTACTTGAAGTAAAGTGGGGCAAATAAATTTTAGTACTTCTTGCATAAGGGTAAAGCGAAGAGGCCTGTGTGTAAAGAAGAGCAACAAGACCCTGGCGAAGCTTTATTTTAATTGAGTTTTTGGGTTTGTTAACCCAAAAGCTTATGCATAGCTTTAAGGTCTCTTTTAAGCGAGCGAGTTTTTAGCTAAAGCAATACTTTGTGACGGATCTGTAATGACATAAATAATATTGTATAATAGGCTGATTAACTTATAAAAAGGGTTCTTTTTATGTAAATGAGTGTGTTGCTTAGTGATAGATTGTTGAATGTGTTGGGCACTAGAGAGGCTGTATGAGAGTGGCTTAGGCAGGGGTTTGCTGCAAAAAAAGGCTTACTGTTAAGGGGTGTGTGAGATGGTTTTTTTCATATAAAAACTGAGTGTTTAGAATAGACGTTGGAGGAGGGGACTTATGTCAGGGCGGAGGGGGTGACACTGTTAGGGTGCTCCCATTACCTGAAACTATTTCAGCTGTTGGAGATGCTGTTGTGAATGGTGTCGCTGAAGTTGTTCCTGATAATCAGGAGGAAGGGGGCCCCCATGCTGAGGGTGGCTATGTTCCTTTAGAAGAACAAATAGCTGTTGTGGAGCCTGAAGTCCCAGCTAATGTCTGTCAGCCAGTCGAGCAGAGAAATGTGGTTGTAAGTGAAGAAGACAGTGTTCCTGATGTTAGTAAAGACGGGGTCAGTAGTTATTAATGCTCATAGTTAAAGTTTATTGGTGTATTAATAGTTATAATTTATTAAAATAATCCATAAGATAAGCAAAATTACAGTTAATTCGTTTATTGTTAGGCTGTTATGGTCTATTTAAAAACTGGTCAATACGGGTCTCCTTACACCTAATTAACTTGGTTTTAGTGTATGCTTGAAAGGCTACAAAGCCTTTGCGGGGAGTAAGCATTCTTCAGGACCACATGAGATTCAACCTAATTATTGGCAGAGAAAGTGGTGAATTTGACCCTTAAATTCTAAGTTACTTGGGCTCTATAGCTAATTGTAAGCTGTAGGATAATGGGGATTTGAGACGTTTATTTCCTCATTTACCCCAGCTCTGGTTGCTCATGTGGTTTTCGGTTCGAAAACGAGGCGTGTATCTTAAAAATAAAAAAATTTTTGAAGCGTAAGTTGTTGGTCGCTTTAAGTCTAATTAAAAATAAAGTAAAAATGGAGCAAAAACAAAGTTGGACACTTAACACTTTGGGTGTCTTCAGAGGTGTAAAAAGGGGGGTCCAAGCTTATGTGTACTCATAAAAAAATGCGGTGTGCGGGGGGTTTGTGCCTGTATATATAACAAAAATTCATGAGGTGGCCGAGGAAGAGGTGGTGAGCTGTAAACTCATAAACAAGGTGTAGGCCTTTCTTATGAGATGGTTGGTAACAATACTGTGAATAATATTAACACGCCTAAGAGGGTTGGTCCGTGACGAAGTACTAATAAGTTGGTGAAGATTAAGAATGACAGGTTCTATGATTTGCCTTGTCCTGTAAACTTAAACGCTTGGTGAAGGTTTGGCTCTATACTAGGCTTGTGCCTAATTATCCAACTTCTAAGGGGTCTTTTATTGTCAACTCATTATACTGCTCATGAAGACATGGCATTCGATTCTGTAGTACATATTATGCGTAATGTGGAAAAAGGATGAATGTTGCGTAATATTCATGCAAATGGGTCCTCTATGTTTTTTATCTGTATTTATGCGCACATTGCTCGTGGGCTGTATTATGGGTCTTATTTAGATAAGACAGTGTGGTATTTTGGGGTGCATTTGTTTTTGTTAACTATGGCGGAGGCTTTCCTCGGTTACACTTTGCCTTGGGGGCAAATGTCATATTGGGGGGCTACTGTTATTACTAATATACTTAGAGTGATCCCCGTAGTAGGAGAGAGTATGCTCCGCTATGTATGAGGGGGTTGGACCGTGTGTAATGCAACTCTAAAGCGGTTTTATACTTTACACTTTCTCTTACCGTTTGTGATAGTGGCGGTTGTTTTTTTACACCTGTTTTTTTTACATGAGAAAGGGAGTAATAACCCTTTGGGTATTGAAAGAGGTACTATGTGTGTGCCCTTCCACCCCTTCTATACTATTAAAGATCTTTTTGGTTATGTTTGCTTTAGGTTCTTTTTTATATATTTAGTGTGTGTGGATCCTGAGCTGTTAGGGAATCATTTAAACTATTGGCCTGCTAATCCTATAAAAACGCCAATCCATGTTCAGCCTGAGTGGTATTTTATGTTTGCTTATGCAATCCTTCGTTCAATTCCTCATAAAGCGGGGGGGGTATATGTTATGTTTTTGTCGATTGTAGTATTATACCTAATTCCTAGTCTTCACAGAGGTAAGTATCGAAGTTTATGTTTTTACCCGTTTAATCAAGTAGTGTTTTGAGTGTTGGTTGGTAGGTTTATTAGGTTAACATGGATTGGTGCTCGCCCAGTGCGGGAGCCTTATATCATTTTGGGGCAGTGTCTTTCAGTCATTTATTTCTCTAGGTTGTTATTAAACCCTCTTTCTTTGTGGGTGTGGGACAAGCTGCTTGAATACCCTAAATTCTGTAGGAGTCGTCCTGTAGACCTGAAATGGTTTAAGTTTTTAGCTTATTTCAAGTTATTAAAATTAGTAAATCGCGAAAGTAGCGCACGTGAGTGGGCTAATAAGTGTAGAAAAATATAAATATGTCTTTTTACGGGAGTCGATATTTTGGTGATATTGTCCATGGGGAACTAGGGAAAGACCTGTTCCGGTACCATGGTTTTGTGATGATAGTAGCAGTGGCTGTGTTGGTCTTTGTTATATATATAGGATGCGTAATCCTTCTTACTAAATTTTCTTATCGCCATTTCTTGAACCGTCAACGATTAGAATTTTGATGGACTATTGTGCCAATGTTGATGTTAGTAGGGTTGTGGTTTCCTTCTATAATTAACCTATATTATATAGAAGAAGTAAAACGGCCCCGGTGAAATTTTAAGGCGATTGGGAAACAATGGTACTGATCTTACGAATTTTGTCGCAATTTAGACACTCCAAGCTCTAGAGAAAGCGCTGAAAGAATTTCGTGTTATACAATTGATTCTTACATAGAAGACCAGCAGGAGACATTTAGAAAAGGAGGGTATCGTTTGTTGGATGTTGATAACCGGATGGTGGCTCCAGCAGATGTGCAAATAACTGCTTTTGTAAGAAGGTCTGATGTGCTCCATTCGTTTGCACTCCCTAAGTTACTAATTAAAGTAGATGCCATCCCAGGTCGAATTAATCGGCTTCCTATAAAAGCTTCCCAGTGTAGAATTATTTACGGGCAGTGTTCTGAAATTTGCGGGGTTAACCATAGATTTATACCGATTGTGATTGAGTTTATTCCTGAGAAATATTTTGTCATATGGTTGGAAGCTCTTAACTAAAATAAAAAATAAGCTAAAGCTTTTAAGAAGCGTTAAACTTTTAATTTAATGAACTTGTACAATGGGCAAGTAGCTTTTAGTGATAAGGTGGTCTAATATTAGGATATAGGGCTCATGCCCCTAAGGCGCCGTGAGTAGTGGCTCTTATCTTTGTGAGAGCTGGCAGAGCTAATGCGTTTGATTTAGGATCAATTCATAAGTATATATACTTGCTTTCATGGCACAAGCTGGCAGACCTAATGCATACGATTTAAGCTCGTCTTATAAGATATACTCTTGTTTGTGTGTGAATTACAAAGCTAAGCCCAGTCTCATTATGGTTAGTGTCGAGTGTCTATTTAAGACTCTAAGGAGAGTAGCTGTTTTCTTTGGAGCCTCTATCCTATTAAGCCTTTGTCAAGTGTCAGCGGACTCTTTTACTCCCTTGGGGTCGACTAAGGCTGCACTGGTGGACTGAGTAGGCGTGGTTGTTGGTGTTATCCCTTTTGTAGGGGTGCTTCTCGCTGTGGGCTTCTATACTTTGTTGGAACGTAAAATTTTGGCTATCATTATAATCCGAAAGGGTCCATCCAAGGTGAGTTATATAGGGATCTTGCAGCCTTTTAGTGACGCAGGTAAGTTGTTATGTAAAGAGTTTATTGTGCCTACACGTGCTAACGTAGGGCCCTTCATTTTGGCTCCTGCACTAATATTAACTATCAGTTTACTTGGATGGCTTTTATACCCGTATAAGTCGGCTGAAGTGTTTTATGTTTTCGGGGTGATTCTGTTTATAGTTATTACTAGAGTCAGGGTTTACGGGGTAATAATATCCGGATGGGCTTCTAACTCTAAATACTCTTTGCTAGGTGCAGTTCGTGCGATGGCGCAAAGAATTTCTTATGAGATCCCTATAGGATTTATCTTCTTTTGTGTGGTGCTGTGCTCGGGTGTGTTTATGTTTCAAGAAATTAGGGTGTTCCAACAAAGGTCCTTTTTTTTCTTTTTTCCTTTGTGCGTAGTTATAGTTGTCTGAATGCTGTGTATGCTAGCTGAAA